>NW_026781815.1:322500-622500 GCF_030144855.1 Hypanus sabinus
TCTCGTCCGTACTCTTCACCTCAGATTACAAGTTAATTAAATGAGTGACTGAACCATGTGCCGATTCGTTTATAAACAACAGCACTCGTTCCTTTTGCCAGAGTTCCTTTTGATATAATGCCAGCTGTAGAGTAAAGAATCACGGCCAATCGTCCCACCGAGTCCGCACTAACACCAGACACACAATCACACTGATATTTCACTAATAATCACGTTACAATCTGAACCGGCGGGTCGCAACCAGAACTAGACATCACCGGCCAATTAAACGACGAATTGCGAACGAAAATTATATGGGTAACAATGGCCTTCAATAACGGAACCGCAAGTCGATCTCATCAAAAGTCGCAGCGGAGTGATCGCATTCCAGCAGGAAGGATCTTACCATTGGAAACAGAAGCTCAGCACGTCAGTAAAATCGGGGGAGGCGTCATCTATTTAACAGAGGCTTGGGGAACACGATACATGTGAGAGTTAATTTATAATTCAGTCCAGAAATAATGTAGCTACATGTTGAGTGAGTGAAAGCGATATCAGTATCTCGATACCATCTCCGGCCTTTGAAGCTACGTTTAATATCTCTTTTGCTCGCGTATGCCTGAAGCAATTCGCCGAAGTAAGTATTGAGTTTAATCGACAGCACAACAAACCAAGGCGAGGCGCAATTAGAGGGTTTCTGCAGCATGGCTACAGGAAAGGTCGGGTTCGTTTCTTCACCATTTAGTTGATTGAATTGCGAAGACAGGAATGTGAGGGACACTGATGCGTTGATTGAACAAAGATACCACCTGTTCAGTCACGTTCAAAACCGGGAAGTGGGGCTGCGCGTGTTGAACGAAAGAACCAAACATGCCTTGCGGACGCATGTTTTTAGTGAATAAGTGATGATCTCCTGCAAAACTTGTAAACTTACGTCTCCTTGCTCAGTTCAAAACTCAGAGGGGCATCGTTAGGAAGTCAAATATAAATAATAACCAGGGTGTATCACCAGCACAAAATTAAATTGAACATTTCAGTTGAATGCTCAGCTTTAGAGACGCCCAGTGAACTGGGCGTTGCAAGCATTAAAATCACAAGTGCTCCCGATGAGGCTCGAACACACAGCCACGGCATTTCTCCACCGTCTACTGTCATATAAGTACCGCGCGCTAACCGATTGCACCACTAGAGCCCAGTGCTTTTCCATATCTGGAAAGAAAAAACTGGAAGATACTCGTAGAGCATAGAACATCGAAATATACAGGAAAAGGCCGCTCGGACCACAAAGTATTCCCACACCAGCTAAAAAGCAAATGAAACACATATTCTAATACAACCTTACTACCATTTCAATATCCTTCAATTTCACTGACATCCATGGTAATATCGAATCACCAAATGCGCAAATCAAATACTACCAATTAATTTGTTGGTGATGCAAACATTGTTGGTAGAATGTCAGATGAAAACGGGAGGGCGTACAGGAGTGAGATATGTGAACTAGTGGAGGGTTGTCACAGCATCAACCTTACACTGAGCGTCAGTAAGACGAAAGAGCTTATTGTGGACTTCAGGAAGAATAAGGAGAAGAAACACATACCAATCTTCAGAGGTATCAGAAGTGGAGGGAGTGAGCAGTTTCAAGATCCTGAGTGTCATGATCTCTGAGGCCCTTAACCTGGACACAACGTATCGATGCAGTTATGAAGAAGGCAAGAAAACGACGGTCCTTCATCAGTAGTTTGAAGAGATTTGGTATGTCAACAAATACACTTAAAAACTTCTATAGACGCACGGTGGAAACCATTCTGACAGGCTGTATCACTGTCTAGTCTGTGAGTGTGTGTTGGGGGGGGGGGGGCGCGGGGGCTGTTGTTGCTACTGCACTGGACTGAAAGAAGCTACAAAGGGATTTTAAAGTTAGTCTGCTCCATCTTGCGTACTAGCCTACAAAGTACCCAGGACATCTTAGAGCAGTGCTGAGTCAGAAAGTTAGCGCCCACTGTTAAGGAACTCCAGCACCCAGGACATGTCCTTTTCTCACAGCTACCATCCGATATGAGGTGCAGAAGCTTGAAGGCACACACTCAGCGTTTCAGTAACAGCTTCTTCACCTCTGCCATCCGATTTCTAAATGGACATTGAACCGTGAACACTACCTCACATTTTAAAATACATATTACCTGCTTTTTTAAAACACAATTTTAATCTATTAGATGTACGTATACTATCATTGATTTACTTCTTTATTATTATTTATTTTCTTCTTCTATATCATGTAGTACTTTGAACTGCTGCTGCTGCTGCTGCTGCTAGGTTACAAGATTTCAGGACGGATACCGGCGATAATAAATCTGCTTCTTTTTCTGAATTCTAATTCTGATCTCTTTAAAACCTCTAATGTTCTTGTTTCTACCATCATACCATGCAGTGCACTCCAAGCATCCTCCACTCTGATTAAAAAGCTTGACCTTGACATCGCCCCAGAATCTACCGCCTCTCATCTGCAATGCATGACAGCTGGTATTAGTTATTTCAACCCTGGGAATCCGACACTCCCTGTCTACTCTACCTCTTCCACTCATAATATTCCAAAACTCTACTAGATCTCCTTTGAGCTCCCGAGAGAAAACAAACCATATTAAACCAAACTTTCATAAACGCACATACCCACGCAACCAGGCACCATCCAAGTAAACCTTCTCGTCAACGTCTTCAAGACCTCAACATCCTTCCTACAGTAATTGTAATCCTACATCTATAAAATTGTAAGCAATACTCCCAAGTGGACTACTCACAGTCTTGCATATTTGCAACATAATCTCTTCACTTTTGAACTTAATGCTTCGACAAATACGAGCAAGTTTTGTCTTATAAAAGCAAGGTTGATCGATTAACCACCATATCGAACTTCGCTTTCAGCTGAAGCGGGTATAACTTGGGGTTCAAAGGCACATTATCAAATTAACTTCTTCTAATTCGGATGGAAATGAAACCAAGAAGGAAACGAAAGTCAGCAGGATCATCAACCCACATATCCCACACCGCACACAAAAATAGTACAACAACGGAGCAGGTACGTGAACACACAATCACACCTCACCACACAACCCCGCACAACAAAAACACACACTAAACGGAACAGACACATCGACCCCCAATTCCCCTCCCTGTACACAGAAAAGAAGAAAGATCAGGCAAAAAGCACAAAACACAGAAAATATATAAGTGCCAGAGTGAAAATAAATGTTCCAGTGCCTAACAAATGTATTCACCCACTTGGAAGTTTTAATTTTTATTGTTTAATAACATTGAATTTAACATGTATTTTTTTAATCCGATCAACAAAAAACACCTTTCTGTGTCAAACAGGAAACAAAAGTCGACAAAGTTTTCGGAATTAATTATATTAACAGGAGACAGGGAATGAAAAAGAAAGCTAGCCTAGGGAGCACAAAGAACACCCACACACAGCTGGAAAAATGCGAGTACCTAAAGATCTAATCGATTTGTTATATGAGATTATAAGAAATTGCAATAATTGGAAGTATACTAGCACTGCTAACATTCATTGGTATTGGTGTGAATCTTTAGATTCGCTTCATCGTGGATCAATATACTAGCAATTTTCTTTCAAATTTGAAAGAGTGACCGAATTTTTGACAGAAACATGTATAAATATAGAAATTCTACAGCACATTACAGGCTACTCGGCTCGGTGTGTGCCAAGAATATAACATACTCTAGAAGCTGCAAGAAATTAGCAGCCGCATACCACTCTATTTTTCTAAACTCCATTTACTTGTCTAAGAGAATCTTCAAAGATCCCATTGTATCTTCGCTGCCACCTTCGCTGGTAGTGTATTCCACACACCCAGTACTCCGCGAAAACACACGACTGATGTCCCCGTTGTATCTAATTCCAAGCACCTCAAAGTATTACCGTTCGTGTTAGCCATTCCAGCCCTGGGAAAAAGCCTCTGACTATCCACACGACCAATACCTCTCATGATCGTATACACCTCTATCAGGTCACCACCCATCCTCCATCGATCCAAGGAGGAAGTCCAAGATCGCTCAACATAAAACATGTTCTCCAATCCAGGTACCATCCTTGTAAATCTCGTAATGCAAAACCCTAAAGAGAAACCACAAACCATTCATCAATATCCCGTCCTGTCACAAACGCTGTATAGAATTGTATCAACATTCATTTCGCAACTAATCAGCACTCGCTACAATATACGTACAAAACAGCAGAAAGTATGTGGTAAGGGTATGGAAGGACTTAAAGAACAACCAATATTAGAGCGGCTCGCTGTTGCTACTAGTCACCCCTGCTTCTGCGGATGTTTCAGTTGCAGCACGATCGGCACAGGGATCTTGTGAAAGGGTGGCAGAGGAGCCTTACGATCTTCTGGACGTAACCGGAGCCACGGACGGTGGTGACACCCCGCCCACCACCAATTCAGAGTAATACCTCTCCCAAGAGTACTGGGGACTCAGTAGTTGACCTTTCCATGAATGAAAGTGACTGGCTGCTTGGCAGTTCAAGTCTTAAAGGGACTGCGGCATCTAACCATTCTCCGGGGAACTGGAGCGCCGAAGCTTGGATGGCAGCCGTCTTTCTGTCGGGGTTATGGAAATGGATGGAGATTCTTACTCGGGGATGGCGTTTCTTGTTCCGGGATGGAGATTCCTGCTCGGGGATGGCATCAGATAGACTACAAGTGTACGATAAGCTTTGTTTCGTGTTTGTTTCTGGAGGGTAAGGGAAACCTGATGGTTGCATGCACAGACATTTATTCAACATTTTTACCTGGCCTCTTTCAAAAATGTGCAGGTCAGCCTCGAAGAACTCTCGCACATTTTTAGACGTGATTTATCTGCCGTTACGCCATGTCAACTAATGTCTCCAGTTTATTCCGTTCAATGATCGGCCCGTTTTTGCCGTGGACATTTGGCAATTTATGGCCCAGTATGTTCTCAGCGTCAGTAACGTGGCAGATATTGTTTCAAGGTCATAAACAGAAACGTAGACCAGTAGAATTCGTCCAGTGGAACAGATACCATAAAAAGCGAAATAAGTGAACAATCACTCTCAAGGCAGCGTCGACTACGGAGTCTTCAGTGCTTAGTTGGGAGAGGTATTACACTGAATTTGTGATGGGCGGGGTGTCACCAACGTCCTGCCAATTGCCAATATGAAGATTGCGGGACGTGGAAAGATAAATTCGACAATGCAGCTTGTGGAGCGTGAAATACTGGCTGTGATTGAGGGTCTTATCGTACCAGAGAGAGAAAGGGACATGGGTATCACCATAAAAAGGAGAGGACAGTTCAGCCGGTGCAAAAAAAAAAACACAGTTAATTCCCAATCATGGCAAGCCACTCAGAGTGAGAACGAAATGCCGTTTCTTCCACTTATGCTCTTCTTCACTATGGCAGACATAGATTAAAGTCCTGACGTCAGTGGATTCAGCATTAAACAGGAACACGGGACCAACCGCGTGGACAAGTATTCTGCAGACTGAGCAGCCAAACTGAGTGTTTTTATTGTTATAATGTGTCTAGTTGTGAACAATGAAAGTGCAGTAGCCTCGGCCGGCAAACGTGCAATTACATTATCGCGTCATTGCATTACGTCAAATGAAACGAAGAAAGTCAACACATAACGCGAACATACTCTAAAACTTACACTTACAATAAATCTATCCATCGTATTAGATGCAGCTGATATAGGGAAGTTGTTACAATACTTAACCCATGTACTTCGCTAATAGGTTTTTAAATTACGAATGAAGCATCTTTTCTTCCCCTGAATCAAGTAGTGAATGACAGATTCTCCGCTGATATCTGAAACACTGAGCATCCTGAGCAGCTGCATCACTGACTGTTTCGGAAATTGCACCATCTCGGATCGCAAGACCCTGCAGCGGATAGTACGTTCAACTGAGAAGATTATCGGGGTCTCTCTTCCCGTCATCACAGACATTTACACTAGACGCTGGATCCGCAAAGTGAACAGAAATATAAAGTACCCCATGCACCCCTCATACAAACTCTTCTTCCTCCTGCCGTCTGGGAAAAGGTTCCAAAGCATTCGATCTCTCACGACCAGACCATGTAACAGTTTCTTCCCCCAAGCTTTCAGACTCCTCAGTACCCAAAGCCTGGACTGACAACTTGACCTATTCCGTTTATTATTTATTGTAATGTTTGCACTGTTTTTGTGTACTTTACGCAGTCCTGTGTAGGTCTGTAGTCCAGTGTACCTTTAATTGTATTGTTTTTACGTAGCTCAGTCTAGTTTATGTACTGTGTCATGTAACATCATGGTCCTGATAAAACATTGTCTTATTTTTACTATGCACTGTACCAGCAGTTATGATCGAAATGACAATAAATGTGACTTGACTTGACTTGCCTTGACTAAAATTGATTTGTAATGTTCCAGGTTCGGACCTTCCTGATGAAACCCCTCTGCATCAGCCCGATTGCATTCAGAGCAGGAACGATAGGATCTCTAATCAGACAAATATTTTATACACAATTCTGTTTGTGTTGCTTGGATTTCCATCATCTGCAGATTTTCTCTTGTTTGTGAAATGTTACATATTATTATGTAATGACCTTTCTGATCAGTGTAGACAGATATTCGGAATGTGTTCAACACCACATTATCAACCGGCATCTGAAAACGTTATTATTTTGAGCATCAGTTTCGTCTCCTTTTCTACATCATGAGAAAGCCGTCACTATTTTTGAATCTCCCAGGCCTTGTCATCCTTGTCGGTAATTATCCTCGTCGGCCCATCTCTGACCATCAGACAAACTGATCAATTTCATTACATATCTGACCAGCCGTTGGCTTATGACTGCAACCAGCTTCTAGACACGGTGAAAGGCTCTTCTTACCTGTTGCTCAGTTCAGACCATTCAGCACATCGAGTTAACACGTCAGGAAAAAAAATGAACATAATATATATTGTTGTGTTGTATTTACAGAGAATGGATAGTAAAGATTGTCAAATAAGTAAATGCGAATATCTACCAGACTGTTAACAACGCTAGAAATTTCCAGCATCTGCGAAGCAATTTTCACTGTTGGTACAAATGCAATGAATGTAGATGCTCTGTCGGTTGAAGTAACTACGCCGATTCGAGAGGTATAAACAGTGATTGAATTGCTCTGCTTCATACTGGTGTGAACCCTGATGGCAGCTGGTTTATATACGAGGGACCACATCAGTATGCAGCGTATTCAAAATTCTGGAGTACCTCAGCAGGTCAGGCAGAAATGGAATTAAATTAACAGTCGGCATTTCGGGTCGCGACTTTCAACAGGACTGAACATGAAAGGGGAAGATGCCCGAATACGAAGTGTTGGGGGGGGAGCGGAGAACAGGCTTGAAGGTGACTCGTAGAGACAGGTAGGTGGTACAAAGGGGCGAGATAAATGTCCTGGGTTGTTGGCCTGAGTGGAAAATGCAAAGCTCTGGAGAAGAAGGAGTCCGATAGGAGAGAGGATCATGGAAGAAAGGGGAGCTGAAGGGGCAGTGAAGGGAGGCGATAGACAGGTAAAAATAAGAGTATAAGGCCATAGGAAAATGAGAGGGAAAGGAGAGAGGGAAAATACCTGAAGATAGAGATATCCGTTTCATGCCATAATATTGTATGTTACCAAGACGGGGCATACGCTGTTACATCTCGAATACCACAGGAGGAAGGGCCCAGGGAGAGAGAGACGGAGGAATGATAAAAACGAAGGCAAAGTAATACGATAAGTGAAGAGAGACAGACAGCGATTGGGAGAGTCACCGTGGGGGAAGAAAGAGAGATCAGGCGGAAGAAAGGAGAGACTAGGAGAAAAAGACGGGGAACGGGGGAGAGTATGAGGGGGAGACAGGATAGGGGACGAGAGATCGCAAGAGAAGAAACCGCTGAGAGACAAAGACTGGGATAAGAGGAAATGTGTGGTATAGAGATGCGAATTGAATGAGAGACTGGAGGAGAAAGATTTTGGAGAGAGAGGTGGTGTAAAGAATGGCGGAGAGAGAAACTGGGGGAGCGATAGACTAGGAAGGGAGCGTGAGAGATTGGGAAGATATAGAGAGACAAACTTTGGAGAGAGAATAGAGAGAATGATAGAATGGGAAGAGAGACTTGGAAAGACTGGCTGCGAAAGAAAGATTGGTGGAGAATGAAGCCAGAGTAGGATTGGAAAGGGAGACTGCGATGACAGAGAGGCTGTGGCAGACAGAGCACGGGACAGAAGATAGACTGGGAGAAGATGCATTGGGGGACAGAGAGAGAGAGCGAGAGAGAGAGAGAGAGAGAGAGAGAGAGAGAGAGAGAGAGAGAGAGAGAGAGAGAGAGAGAGAGAGAGAGAGAGAGAGAGAGAGAGAGAGAGAGAGAGAGAGAGAGAGAGGCCCGAAATCTCGACTGTTTACGGCTTTACCTCTGAATCCCCTGGGAAATTCTGTTTTACATTTATGAAGCTCTTGTTAATCAGAATACTAAATAGTGAGACAGTGCATCGTCACTGTCACCACAGGAAGAAGGGCCCAGGGAGAGAGAGACGGAGGAATGATAAAAACTTTAGCAAATTAACACGATAAGAAAAGAGAGACAGACAGCGATTGGGAGAGACACCGAGGGGGAAGAAAGAGAGATCAGGCGGAAGAAAGGAGAGACTAGGAGAAAAAGACGGGGAACGGGGAAGAGTATGCGGGGGAGACAGGATCGGGGACGAGAGATCATCGATAGTCTTCCCAAAAAATTTAGCGTTATCTGAATAAAATACAACGTTAACGGCCGAGGTAACAAACACGTGTCTCCGCTATATTTTAAAAAAAGAGGATTTGGATGTTCCGCTAGTCCCATTGATCTGCACCGATGTCAGTCACTGTTTACACTCAGTAGCCGAGGCAGACCAGACAACAGCCTATCTCTCGGTCCGCACTGAAAGCCCCGTTAAATGAATGTAAATGTCCCGATTTTTGATTTATTTCAATTTCCCTCCGAAAGAAGTTGTGAACGTTTGTGACGTGTCTTCTGCGGCTTCTGTCTGATGCATCTCTGAGTGACAGGAGGAGACCGTTTGGCCCATCGGCTAGGTGCCGGTTCCACGGGGAGGAATTTCAACAGAAGGAGCTGGGGGAGGGATATTATTGAAATGATAATAAAAGGGGTCGGACAGAATATTTGTCCAGGTGACGTTCGGAGAAGGGGACAGGAGGGACTCTTCTGTGGAAGTGTCTGAGTCCGCAGGTGGGGAGCAGGGACTCACACCATTGGTGGGCAAAACACAGGTGACGTCCCAACTTAGCTCACCAGATCTGGAATATCTCGCAATTAATTTCCCTCCATTTTACCAGTCGCGAGAGACTTCAGCGATCAGTTTTGTAGCAGTCAATATTCCACCTCAGGTCAAAGTCTGACAGGCTCCAGATGATCTGAGCGATATGAGGAATGTGCAAGAAACACCCCGACACCTTCACTATCATTTTGGGGGATTTCAACCAGGCCAGTTTGTAAAAGTCACTAAGTTGTCAACAGATCACCCGTAGTACGAGAGGAAACAACACACTGGACCATTGTTACATCACCATCAAGAGCGCGCTCTGCACCATCCCACGCCGTCACTTCGGAAAGCCTGATCAGCCGGCAGTACTTCTACTCTCAGATATAGACAGAGAATGACGACCACAGCACAAGCGTGTGAATCGGGAAGCACGGGACCACTTACAGAACTGCTGTGAATCGATGGGCCGGACTGTATTCAGGGAATCATCTTCGACCCTGGATGAGTATGCCACAGTTGTTATCGACTTCATTAAAACCTGTGGGGATGAGTTGCGCTGTACATACCCAAATCAAGATCCCTGGATGATCCAGGAGGTTCACCGTCTGCTGGACACTAGATCTGTGTCATTTAAGTCTGGTGACCTAGGTCTAAGCAAGAAAACCAGTATGACATGTGGAGCCTATTTAAAGAGCTCAGAATTCCGACTGTGCTTGGAGACGATCATTTCTGGCAGGGTTTGCAAGACATTACGTCCGACAAAGCGAAACACAGCAACATGAATGCCAGCGATGCTTCACTACCAGATGAACTCAACACCTTCTATGCCCGCTTTGAAAGAAAGAATATAACTACGGCTCTGAAGATCCCCGATGCACCCGATGACCCTGTGATCTTTGCCTCAGAGGCCGAAGCCAGGCAACATTACAGGAGTGTGAACCTTCAGAAGGCGACAGGGCCCGAGGGAGTACCTGATTGGCTCTGCAAACTTGTGAGAACTAACTGTCCGAAGTATTCAAGGCCATTTTCAATCTCTCATTGCTAAATTCGGAAGTGTCCACCTGCTTCAAAACGGCAACAATTATACTAGTGCCCAAAAAGAGGAGAGTGAGCTCCCTTAGTGACTATCGTCCTGTCGCACTCGCATCTACGGTGAGAAAATGTTTATCGAGGTTGGTTATGGCGAGAATCAACTCTTGCATTAGCAAGGGCCAGGACCCATTGCAATGTGTCCGTTGCCACAATAGGTCTACGGCAGATGCCGTCGCAATGGTTTTTCACACCAGTTCAGATCACCTGATCAACACAAGCATCTCTGTCAGGATGCGGTTCATTGACTATTGCTCAGCCTTTAACACCATTATTCCTCCAGGCCTGTTGAAAAAGCTACAGAACCTGGGCTTCTGTATCCCCGTCAACAACCGGATCCTCGACCTCCCAACCGGAAGACCACAATCTGTATGGATTGGAAATCATATCTTCTTCTCGCTGACGATCAACACTGGCAAGACTCAGGGATGTATGCTCAGCCCACTGCTCTGCTGTCTATACCGATGATTCTGTGGCTAGGTATAGATTAAGTGCCATCTATAAATTCCCTGATGCTGCAACCAATGCTGGTAGAATCTCAGATGGAGAGGAGATGTACCCAGTAGTTGAGGATATAACCTGGTTCCAACATATCGTTGCAGCTATAAGCAAGTCAGACCGCGGCTATATTTTGTTAGAAATTAAAGCAGATTTGATTTGTCAACTAAACACTCGAACACATCTGAAGACGTACCGCGAAGAGCATTCTGACAGGCTGCATCACCCTCTGGTATGGGGACTGTGGGGTGGGAGGGGTGCTACTGAACAGGACCGAATGAAATTTATCCAGCCCTGTCTGGAAAACTAGTCTCCGAAGTATCCATGATGTCTTCAATGAGCAGTGTCTCAGAAAAGCGGTGTCCATAATGAAGGACCCCAATCTCCGAAACATGCCGTCTTCTCATGGTTACCGTCAAGAAGGAGGTAAAGAACCCTGAAGGCACACATTGAGCGATTCAGTAACAGCTTCTTCCTCTCTGCTATCAGATTTCTAAATGCACATTGAACCCATAAACTCCACCTCAGTACTTCTATTCCGTTTTTGCACCGCTTATTTCAATTGTACTGGTGAAGATACAATAATAGAGTATATACTTACTGCTATTCATTTCTTTCTATATTCATCATGTAGTTTTCATTGTTAGTGCTGCCACAATGCAAGCAAATGTCACGGCATATGCCAATGATATTAAACTTGACTGGGATGTGATGGAATGGAAAGGACAGGAATCCAATGGGGTTGGATGGGAAGCGTTGGAACTCATTTGGGTTTAATGGGGGAAGGGAAGGGTTCAACAATATTGGGTAGGGTTGGACAGTCTCGGTACATCATAGTCGAAGACAAACTGATCCAGGCTACAATTGGAGCCCAGGGGGAGGACGGTGAGCTAATCGTCTGCCATGGTCAGCCTCTGGACGGGGAAGGATGGGGTAGGGATTGACATTCAGTGGGTGGAATTAGAATCGGTAAGGGTTTGCCCTTTCTCACTGGATTCTGCGACACACCCAATTACCTCCAGAACAGGGTTGTCAAACTATCGGCCCGCGGGATGATTTGGGGGAAGAAAAAGTATATTCAAAAGTATATTATGTATCTTTACGGTAGCCGCTCTCTCTCTCTCCCCTCTCTCTCCCTTGCCGTTCTCTCTCCCACTGCTGTCTGTGCCGCCTGCTGTGCCTGCAGATTGTTGTGTTCACTTAGAAAATAATGTGGGGCAGTGAACCACCCGCTGTGCATAAGCACCTACCAGCCTGCACTGAAGACCACTTGGGCCCCACTTACGTCATCAGACACAGTATAATCACACAGAGTACTCTGGTAAGGAACACATGTAGCAAGGTTCAGACTGCTTGCTGCTTTGGTTCAAAATGCTTTCCAAGAAAAGAAAAGTTGACATCGAAGGTCGGATATTGAACAATAATTGAAAAGATCGTTTTTTCCTTCTGTGAAGCAGAAGTTGAAGCAGCTCTGAAAAAAAGAAAAACACAGCAATCGGTGTTCACCAGAAGTCGAGAGACTCATGATGGAGCTGTCAAGACCAGTTATATTATTGCCAAAGAAATAGGTGCTGTGTCGAAGTCATACTCAGAGGAGGAATACTCAAAGCAGGCATGCTGACGGCGGCTGAGCTGGAGTGCCCTGAGAAGAGACAGGCTTTTAGTAATATCAGCTTGTCAAGAAATAACGTGGCAGAAAGAATCCGGGACCTTACAGGAAATTTGAACAGTCAACGAATCGACAAACTGAAATCAGTTATTGTCTTCTGTTTTGCAATTGATGAGAGCAACGACGTGACTGATGTAGCTCAATTGGGATTACTAATTCCTGGTGTTGATGCACCTTTGACCGTCACCGAGGAGTTTTTGGAGATCGTGCCCATGACAAACACCACAATGGCGAACGATGTTTTTTTCCAGCCTCGTCCAGGCCTTGGACAAACTGGGGGTTAACGGGCGTCACGCGGTCAGCGTGGCAACAGATGGCGCACCATCCATAGTCGGGAAAATGACAGGTGTTGTTGCGAAACTCAGAGAGAAAGTTAAGACAGAGAATCCAGACCAGGAATTCTGGAATTTTCATTGTATTCTACACCAAGAGGTGTAATGTAGCAGGAGCCTGAAAATGAACAATGTCATGGATGTAGTAATCAAAACGGTTAATTTTATTAGAGACAAGGGACTCAATCATCGTCAATTTGACACTATTTTGTCCGAAAGTAATATTGGACACTGCCTACCCTACCACACTGAAGTCCTATTCATGAACGAGAAAGGAAAGCCAATGGCAGAGTTGGATGACCCAGATTGGCTTCATGGTCCTGCATTTTTGTGGATATAACAGAGCACTTAAATCTGCTTAATGTTAACATACAAGGCCGCAACAATCTTGATACGGAATACTAAGAAAGCATTCGTGCCTTTCAAATTAAATTAGGTCTGTGGGAGATGAAATATCACGGAACAACCCAGCTCTTTTCCCCTCTGTGTGTGTCGCTCCTGGGAATAATGACAACATGGACAGGAACAAGGTCAAAATATCACGGCTGAAAAGTGAGTTTCAGAATCGTTTCCAAGTCTTCACTCAGCTCGAGAAATAATTCTGACTATTTTCCTCGCCATTTGCCGTCAACGCTGCATCAGATATGCCGGAGAAACTCCAAATGGAACTGATTGAAACTCAGTGTAACTCGGCTTTGAAATATGAACTTAAGACTATGGTTTTTGACTCATTTTATCAATACCCGGGACCAATGTACCCCAAAGATGATAGATCTTGCCTCAAAGATCCTTTGCATGTTGGGACAACATATCTCTGTGAGCAGGCGTTCTCCATAATGAACTGTAACAAATCCAAACTGCGCTCGCAGCTGACACACAGACATCTAAATGGCATTATGGAAAAAGCAACTGCTCAGAAATTGGTCCCTGATGTAGATGGGCTTAAAACCAAGAGGAATCAGGTGTCTGGAAGCAGTAGGTGAAAAAAAAATGAGTGAAACTGTTCGGTGCACTGCGACGTGTAAGCAAAATGCGTTATGAAATATTGAGTGTCATAATATTGTGAATCATTCATTCATTTTCCGACTATTCTATTCTATTAGAGGCTAACGGTGTTCACTATCTGAGTTTGATTGCTGGAAGCAAGCTACTAAAAATTAGGTGCAGCTGTGTAGCCTACATTTACAATTCTTTTCGTTAGGTCTACATTTGTTTCTGCTAATGTTCAAATGGCTTATTAGTGCTAAAGGTGTGGCTCCCAAATCAGTTGTATCCAAAAGTGCAGTGTTTCTTTTCTCTCTCTCATCAGAACTTTCTTGAAGCCTACGACTTTAAGTGAATACCAATCATAAAAATAATGCTTGCTGGGCAATCATCATCATTAGAAACGAAATTCGTAAAGTGAAACACTTTGTAGTTATAGCAGAGACTGAGACACAGAAGAGTAGGTTGAACAAACGCAGGCAACGAAAGCTGTTGGAGCACGCACGCGTACAACTGATCCGGCCCGCATTAAGTCGAATTTTGTCCAATCCAGCCTATGACCTAAAATGATTTTGACACCCCTGAGCTAGATGCAACAGGCGTTTTCCACTGAGGCTGGATAAGGTGAAGTGTGAATGGTGAAATGTTTCAGTGGACAGCGTTGTTAAGAAGGTATATTGTATGTTGGCATTCATAAACCTTAGGATTGGGTTCAGGAGTCGTGAGGTAATGTTACAGCTGTACGTGACCTTGGTCAGACCGCACTTGGATTGCTGGTTTCAGTTCTGGTCACCTTAGTGCAGGAAACATGTGGATAATATAGAGGGAGCAGAGGAGATTTGCAAGGATGTTGCCTGGATTGACGGTCTTACCTCATGAAAACAGGTAGAGGAAACTCGGCCTTTTCTCCTTGGAGCGACGGAGGATGAGAAGAGACCTCATAGAGGTGTATAAGCTGATGAGGGACATAGATAGCAAGAGGCCTTTTCTCAGGGCTGGAATGGTTAACAGGGGAGGGCATAGTTTCAAGGTGCTTAGATATAGGCATCGAGGGGCTTTCAGGGGTAATTTTAAAGACGCAACAGTGGTGGGTGAGTGGAATACACTGTCTGCGACGATGGTGGAAGACGAGAAAATAGGGTCTTTTAAGAGCCTCTTAAATAGGTACACGGACATTTGAAAATTAAATAGCTATGCGCTTGGGATATTCCCGGAAGAGTCTGGAGTTGGTTACATGATCGGCACGACATTGTGGGCAGAAGATTCTGTAATGTGCAGTAGATTTTTATTTTCTGTGCTCTTTGGAACATGATGGGGAAGGTCATCACTCCGATGGTGGTGGGAATAAGTAACAACTTACATGAGCATGCGGGTTCTGATTCATCATGGAGAACTATAGGAATTAGTAGGTTATGGTTTTGCTTTGGGTTGTTTTCAATTCGATAGGATTAGCCAGAGTCATAGTTCAGCACAGACCGGTCAGGCTGAATCGTCTACTTTCAGCAGTGGTGTTATATGATTGCATGACTTTAAATTGATACTGAACCGACCCAGACATCTCTACCCGGCACTTTCTGAAACCAGGGCACTGTTTCCAGCGCGGCGACATATAAATGCACTGTATATACAGAATATATAAACCAACAATGCATAGAGTTTGGATTGCATATAATGTAGCGATTTATTACTTATTTGTTGTTTGATTTGTTTATTCTATTTCAATTGTTCCAATGAATCTTTGTCTGCTTTTGCATTCTCGAACACAATTGCATTGACATATTTACATCCAATCTGTGAATTTTTATTTTCCTTTCAACCATTCCCGATGTATGAACTAATAAAAGCCAGCTGTTTTCCAATCTTTGCGACCAGCGTGAAATCATCTCACGGCAAGAAGACACCAGGGTGCCCATTAACTGGAGTAGAGAACTACAACTACCGTGCGCTCCTCCGACGCCACTGCAAGTTCCGCTCCCTTTCAAGTCACCAGAAGCAAACACACAGGCCCCGTGTCTTTATGAAGTTACCAGTTTGATCAACGTAACCAGCAAACCCGTAGTCATGATTTCATCTAATTTGACTGTAAAAGTCTCATTTCCTTCCGCCCCACAATCATTGAAATCACTGGTTATTTAATGAACACTTTCCTTTTGGTGGACTGTATTACAAGACAGAGGTTGGTTTTGTTATCAGCTTTACAAATGAATATCTTGCTGTCCGATTTGTAACGAATTCACTTTACGACTGCGTCATTTATTTCATCGCAGAGGCACTTTGATCAGCGAACCGCCTTAAATTTGCCTCTTTTCTAGCTAGTGATTTTCCTGTGACGTTGTAATGACGGAATACGAAACAGATAGGCAAGCACCGGAGAGCAGAACTATGCAAAGTATCAGAGTGCAATTACTTTAAACAGGGAGTAATGGAGGAGCGACATAGCAACTCGGAGCAGGGAAATGCAAAACCAGCAATTATGTAAATATGTCTATACAAGTGTGGCTGATGGATGGTAAAATTGGCAGCTCAGCTTTCCGCTGTATCGCTGCTTCGATGCCGGTCAAATGAACGGGAGTTGCATTATTGACGGAAGTTCATAGGAGGTACGTACATCACAGAGGAAGGAGCACAGTGACGTATTTGGGCAACAACTCAGAAATCCGAAAGGGATGATCACAATGATGGGATAACAAAACAGGGCACTCAATCGTTAGCACGGATTAGAGGTGAAAATTCGGAGGAATTCGGAGATAGGCATACGAATAATAATAGGGTGTAATACTTTGTGAATAGATTTTCTTAAATACTGCGTGAGAGAGACTTAGCGCAAGTCGTTTGGATTGGAAACAATGTGCTATGAGTCCCCAGGAATGCGTTGTGAAGTAAGATCTGGAGGATTATGAAAATCAGACGGTGACCCTCGATTACTTGTGATGGAATGAGAGTGTCCACGTGGCTTACGTGTCGGTGGGGGACTCATTTGGGATCAATGGCCACCACTCTACTCGTTTAGGGGTTGTTGGAGAGAAAAGATGGAATAGACGTTGAAGTCAGAGACCTAAGTGGTTCGAACACCAGTTCCCGTGGCCTAAGTCAGGAAGTGGCAATGTTATATTAGTAAACGACACGGCACATGTGTGAAGCTTTTGAGAAGACATCGGTGGCAGAATGATCAGGTTAGAGTAAAGGGCAGCGCTGGAATAGGCAGACAAGCTCTTTTGCCAATGGCCATTAAGGGCATTGTCAGGAACAATACGGAGTTACAGTATCTGCCAGATATACGCAGCACAGACCAATTAGTTCCGCGTGCAGTATAAAGATCATGACAGTACCTGAATTGGACAAAGGTTGGCCAAGAAATACTCCTTAGAGAACAGATAAGCTAGACACCGAAACGATTGATTTTCAAAGAGTGGCTGCCGGGAATAGACACCGTTAGCAAAATGGTGATCTATCTGTAGTATTACAGGAAATGATCGAACTGTTAAATGAATGCATCTCATCCGAGTGTCACGTGAGATGGATATTCTGAGTTCACTGGAGGGGTCTATTGTATGTGAGAGTAAATCAAGATTAGCAGGGTTGAAGTTCTGGAGTTCTTCATGAATATCCTCCCCTCCTCTGTCCTATCTGGAAACAATTCACCGATTGTTGTGCCATTGGATGCGATCTTTGTGTCCTCCTTATCAAATAGTAACGAATCGCAAGGACCGCAGATAGACAAAGTCGTGTCGCAATGTAGGACAGCAATAAGCTAGGGAACTACTATAAGTGAGTTTTACAACAGTGGAGGGTCAGAAAATGTAGGCAGTTTGACAGAGTGGGCAATGCTGTGACAGCTAGAATACAGCGTATAAAGTTGTGGGCTATGCTTCGGCCAGAAAGATTAATGCGCAGAGAAGTTGGGGAGGTTGTTCAGAAATAAAAGAGATTCATATGAAGTGACGAGTCCTAGCTCTAGAATTACTGAATGCTGACGTGCAAGGCAATTCCGTTGTAAATAAGCGAATGTAATGCTGGTAGAAGAGTCTCAATTCATGTCATCGATGGCGTTTAGGCCCGGTTCTTGGGTGGTTAAAGAAATAAAAAAAAGTTTGATTGTTAATTGGTGAGGGGGTTCACAGCTTCCTGGTGATGGAAATGGATTGGGGTTGAGAGAAAGTTTACCTGAGAGAACAGCAGAAGAACTCGATCGAGCGAATGAACCGACTGCGCTTCTGTATCCTGTGGTTTAATGGACTGATGTAGGGTCAATCTACCATCAGTATTACCCATCAGGCTCGCCCAAAGTCCTAATAAACTGTCTATCGACAGTTTCTGTATACAGTGGTTTAATGCCGTGTCGCTCCACCGTCAGTGTTAACCATCGGGCCTTCGATCAAAGCCACAATGAAGTGTCCATCGACAACTTCTGCGTCCGGCGTTTTAACGGTCTGATGATGCCGTAGCATTCGACCGTCAGTGTCAGTCATCGGGCCTTCACTCAAAGTCTTAATAAGCCGTCTGTCGACAGTCTCAACTGCATTGAATTCATTAACATTCTTATTACCTGCTAAAAGTCACGCAGGGACATGAAAAAAGATACCTTCCTCGCAACTTATTGCAAGCCAGAGACCTTCTACAGAGGATATTGGATGCGATCAGCTAAATCTCTTTGTGGCGCTGCCTGTACAATCTGAGTACGGGCCAGGCTCGATCTGATTTCCGGAGCGCTCAGTGCAGATTCCGTCCACAGTCCGACTGACGGCAGTATTTCTGCAAGGTTCCAGTTGCTCAGTTTCCTCTCGGACATCGAGTGCAACGGCTTTTACATCACTCAACCGGTGCATACTTACACTGGAGGACAGGATTTGTTATGGAGAGTGGTGGGGCGGTGACGACAACCGAAATATAGTGAAAGACAATACAAATAAATACATAAAGTTAGGATGCGTTTAATAATTGGCAGGACCCGATCGTCATGTTTCCGAGCTGTGTTACCTCTCGGGCTCTGAACAGATATTATTCTCGCAGCTGCCACGTTCTCCGGTGACCACCAGTTCTGTAACATCAAGATGGAAGACACTGCGACCGCCTCTGAGAAGAAATTAGATGTTCAGTTTATTAATCAGCTGAATCATTGCCGTGAGCGGATATTTCGCTGCCTCGATGAATTGCTCTCTGAACTTCGTCTGAGTTACCCCATAAATAAAAGTGTTCGTACAGCAATTTAATGACATCAACATGATTCCGGTGTGTTCAAGTATGTATTCCGAATTGTTGTAATAATTCTGATCCAATCCGGCAATGGTGTTATAAATGAATTCGACAACATTCACCGACCACAGAATGATGAAGCTTCCGGTGATGGAGAGAAGTAAGATCACAGACTTCCTCCGGCTCTCCATCTCCGGGTCACTGCGGTTGTCTGTCTTGCTCTGACACCTCAGCCCGTCACGGACGCGACTAGTCACTAGGATATATCTGACCGTCAGAGCGTTGAGTAGTAGTATCAACACGAACGGGAGTAATGGCGTTAGGACGGTACAAAACCATCTATATCCCACCCACCCGGCATCTGCGAAGTAGGCCGGCTTTCGAATGCAGTCCCAGGGTATATTGTCAATCACTTTAACAGGAAGAAATATAAAGAAGATCGGCACATTTTTAAAACAGAACAAAACTGTGCTTGTTACCAGAACCGCTGCCGCAATTTCCCCCGTGCAGTACTTTACTTTCCCCGTCTGGCTACAGATGGCGATAAACCGATCAACCGTAAAAGTGACGGTGAACCAGACAGAACAGTCAGTGGCTACTAATCCCAGGACATAGATAGCACTGCACAGTGCGGTGATGTCCAGGAAAGTCCCGGGGAAGTAATAATAACTGACCCGCCACAATGTGACATGAAAGATGATGGTTAGTAGATCCGCTGTCGCCATGGCCACGAGATACCGAGTGGTGCAGGTGGAGAGTCCGCACTTTCCCCGGGACAGGATCACGATCGCCATTAAGTTCACTGGGGGAAAAAAAAACGAGAAAAATTATATCTTGCTGTGCCATGGGTCTGAGTGCAGAGATTAGCTGGAATTAGAGATTAATAAACATTTGCAGACAACACATTTATGAAGTTTCAACAGGTGTAAAACGGGACTGTGTTCGTTAGTGGAGGCATTGTCAACTGATCACCAAAGCTGACAAAATGAATCAACATAAATCTCCGAAACAACCAAATTCTGGAGATTCTGGAAATCCACGCAACACACACCTGCTGAAGTGTCTTCGCTCGGATCGTTGACTGCATTGTTTCCATATGTGCTGCTTGACCTGCTGAGTTCCACCAGCATTTTGTGTGTGTCGCATAAATCTCACATCATCAGGTTTTTGACGGACGTGTAAAGCCTAGAGACCACGTCAACGTTTTCAGCGATGGTGACTACAACGTTCCCGTCACCTGTGCTCTAACACTCTGTACGTACCGAGAAGCACGGCCACTACACTCCATTGACAAATTTCAAAGCAATTTTAGCTTTTTCATTCGATTTTCTTCGCTTGCCCCTCGACTCCAGTTTGTCATCCTCACACGGGGGCTGCGGCTGGTTCGCTTCTTTTAAATTTTATAATCAATTTTGGTCGGGGTTCCTTCACCCATTTCTTTCAGATAGTTGTCAAAGTGTCCGATCAGAAAGTATCAATTCTGACTTTTAAATATTCTGTCTGACCCGAAAAAAGTTTTAGATATTTTGCTTGTTAGTGCTCAAAACATCCAATTTCTAAAACAGAGGCAATATCTCCTTTTAAGCATCTGACTGTTTTAGGTGTCGCCTCAAATGATAGCAGCGTAATTCTAATTCCTACAAATCTACTTTTCCGGAGAAGGGTATCTCAATTACTTACCCCGTCTGACTACTAAGGGAAAATGCTGTGATGGCTCTGAAATACCGCTTCACTTCACAATACTTGGAAACAAATCCTGGTGTGCCTCGACGAGCATAATCCCTTACCTGATTTTGTGCGACTCCCGATGCTTTGGTGCCTAAGTTATAAGAAAAGTCGACCGCTCTCCCCTGAATCTCACCGGCGATCGCCTTCCCGCGATCCCAACCAACTTGCAGCAATTTCATAAAAATACGGTGCAATACATTTTCCTTTGAATTTAAAGAATGTTACACTGTGCTCTGGAATAACACCAAATAGCTCATAAAGGTGCCGAGTGCGCCGGATTATCAGGGTTTGCTTTGTATCGATAATTCAAAGCTGTCTGTTATCAATTCACAAAATTAATCCATCTCCCCGATCTTCCACTCTACATCTGTTTGAAATGCCGGCTTATTTTCAGCCGAGGCCAAGGATTAAACTACAATTTTGAACGAACTTAGAGTTTTGTCACAATGTCTGCACCGCACTCACTGATACAGCGGCATCCCAACGCTGTCCGTAACTGAAGGAGTCCAGAAGACCGCACAAACAGAACATCAAATGGTAGTTTATCCATGTTCTTACCAGGAACACCAATGATGGAAACGATCAGGTAATAGATCTTTCTCACACTGTAGAATAATTGAAGCATGTTGTGTGAGATTGAGCCTGTCCAGCTGCCCGCGATCCGGCTGAAGAAACTCTGGGCTAACGAATCTCCTCGATCATTCATTTATACTCGCTCCAGCACGCCGAATATTCAGTCGTGCAGAAGGCTGACGTGTCTTCCAACAGTTGGGGTAAAAATAAACATGATGTCATTCCAGTAAAATCCCAATTGTGATGAGAAATTGTTAGCTTGACAAGACATTACAGAATGTCAAAGATGATGGAATGACGGTCATTAAAGGGAATGTTGTTGTGATCCACAGTCAGCTTGAACTCTCCGTTTCTGGATTGCTATTGATGGAGCAGCTATGTCCTTCCTTTCCGTCTCTGAGGAATATCTCACCCCGAAACACAGACTGTTTATTCATTACAATAGATGGGTCCCGGAATTCTGGGTTTTTCCAGCATTCTGTATCCGTATCAAGTTGATGCTGTCCCTCATGTGGTAAACCAGCTGCCGTCAACGTTCGCAGTAGAAAGCAAGGTAATTTAATCACCGTACACACGACCCTCGGAATGGTGCAAATGTTTAAACCGACAGAGCATCTGTATTCCTTACATCTACTAACAACGACAATTGTTTTGCAGAAGCGCTAAATTGGTCGGATTGATATATTAGACAATCTGAGCTGTATATTCACTGTAAATATAACGCAACGTTCTATGTTCTTTTCTTTTCCTGCCCTGCTATCGGGATGTACTAATATATTGAACGCTCTGCAATGAATAGCATACAAGAAGAACTTTTCGCGTTTGAGTAGTAAGCCAATGCGTCCTTGGTTATGGCATGAAATTGTACAGCTTGTCAAATGGTCAGTGAAGGGGGGACTGGTTCTTCGAGGTATGTCGTGATTATCTTCCATGGGTGAGTAGAATGGGATATTTACAAAGTGTGATTGGATTCTCGACAGTGCTGACGCAGAGAAGGAGAAGGAAATGGAAGTTCCAACGTCAGTGCAGCTGGAGACGGAGACTGATTCAGGGCGTGTCCAATACATCCCAAATACCAGCCTTCAATGACTGGAAAGGTCCTTCTGCAACATTGTCTAACATTCTTCTGATTAGAGAACTCTTCTGCTCCCTATGGGTAAAGGATGTGTTTACAATAGGGCAGATGCGGAGCGGTTTCACCAGGAAGTCGCTGAAAAAGGGAGGTGTGAGACATAAGAGAAGGATCCTCCATTCTCTCCCTGACGCGGAGCAGGAAGAGGAGCAACACAGAGAATTTTAAGAATTACTGGCGACGCTTATTTCTTCCGTTGTGGTCAACGTGTCCCCGTAAGAGGCTCGTCTAAAGCGAAGGGCAAAGGTTCAGTGGAAGTGCACGTTTCAGCCTAAGTTAGCGTAAGTGAGCTCCTATCTATCACGCTTTAATGCTTATTCCACTGGCATTCGGACTTTCCACTCTGTCTGCAAATTTCGGCATCGCCATCGTGAGGGAGAACATAAAAGAGAATAACGACACCTTGCAACTGGACGCCTCGGGAATGAACTGTGATATCGGTGCACTTACACTCTTGTCCCAACTCCAAGCGTCAGTGTTTATTTCTTTCCCTTTGCAAACAGTCTGTCTCACAGGACTCATTCTACTAGCCGGTGTTTCTGTTTCAGAAACTGAAACCATATCTGTGCAGCGATTCACGCTGGATAAAATAATAGGTCATAAATGCCAAATGACAAAACAGGCCTATCTATGGAAGTGAATAAAGTGGCGTTAGTTCTCGTGGTGCAATGGCGGGTGATTCACATCTTAAAAATGCGAGATTCCTGCGAAGATAAAAATGCACTTTGTCAAAAGTGGCCGAACTACAAATGTAGAGTCAGTAGCAGCTTGTTCACCCTACAGGATTTCCGTACAATCCGCAAACAGTCAAGCACCAGGAAAAGTAACATCCGGAAAATGAGCCTGTAGTCTGGGTAATTTATTTTGTCGTTTCCAACTCAGATTGGTTCAAACCAGTTCACAAAGGTGAGCGAACCAGTGAGGGCAGACCACCAGATCACTCTCTGTTCTTCCTACTATCCTGAAAAATTTCATTTTCTTATCTGAAAATGTTTTCAGTTTTAGCAGTTCGTCAGCAAATCGGCAAAAAGCTCATTGTGTCCACTTGTGGTTGTGCTGATTAAGACATTTCTGAGTAACAACCTCCATTCCTGCGAACAGGTGGCAAGAACATTTTTCCTTGTCCCGTCCCACTGTCTGTCTGTCTATTGCCATATCTATCTATCTATCGAACTATCTATCTATCTATCTATCTACCCATCTGTCTCTCTGTCTATCTAACCTTCCCTCTCTCTACCTACCGGTAGATACTGACATGTACATGCTGTAAGATGTCGGAGGGAGCTGTCCTGACACGCAGGCAGAAGCTCCGGAGAGAGTTACCCTGTGAGCTGTTTTGGGGATGTTCACATTTGACATCAGTGCAATGTTTTATGTCAGACTGATATTAAAGTGAAGAGATCACCATTGCAGGAAATAGTATGTTGTTGCAAATACCATGCAGTATTTTTACAGACTCATGGAGTCACTATTTATCACAATTTCCAGACAGAATTTGAGAAAATAAAAGGCATTGCCCGAAGATATATTTAGTTTTCTACCCAATAATTGCTCTCGGAGCTGTTTGGATAAATATCTGCATGGTTGGGGAACTGAGGGATTTGGAGCAGGGCAGGATCAAGGAGATAAGGCCGACAGCGCGAAGTAGATTGGCCGTAGGAATCTTTGACTCCATGGCACTAAATATAAACACTTTTGCTTTCCACACGCCCCTCTGCACCTCAGTATGCTGCCAGTTACACCTAGTCCGCATTTCTGTATTTTATGCGAATAAGAATTTATTCGCATGCTGTTCTGCACAGTGGACCCGAACGTACCACTTCCTTTCACTCACTTTGTTTGCTTTTATCCCGCGAAAGCCTGTTGGAATGACCATCAGAGGAAATAGGATCAAGTTCTGTCGTTGGCGCAATTGGAAATGTTGCATTAGAAACGTTGCTGATATAAAGATCCATTACAACCTGCCACAGCAAAAGTGCGCACGAGACAAAAGCACATGAGTATCGTAGAGCATCGCGACTCCAATCAATTCCCAACCCAACATTCTTCTCATCCTGGGTTACCTCTGGCGCCAGACTCAAGACACTTACTGTTGCAGTGGGTGCCTGAGTAAAGCAGACCCAAGTGCAGGACACAGGCACGGAGACTTGACATGAAGACGGATTTGGACATCACGTGGGCACGGAGATGGACTTGGACTCGAAGCCTGGACTGGCCACGAAGCGTTGAGTGGTACTCGGAACCTTGACATGGACATGGACTCGGAGTCTGGACCTCAACTGAACTTGGACTCGGAGCATGGAACTGGAACACGGAGACAACACCAAACAACGATACATATCTCGGCTCGAAAGAGCTGCAAACGGCCAATATTCCTCAGCTAAACACAAAGAGACAAAATTCGCAATTCCGAGTAGCGGCAAACTGCCGGACAAACTTAGCTGGGATAGAGACGACTAAAACAAGCAACGACTGGCAATACGGATCTGGACACAGAGCAGCTCATGAATCGGCAAACGGCCGGCAATCACTTCGCTGGAAACGAAGAGACAGTAGTCCCAACTCGGAGTAGCGGCAAACAACAAACGACAGAAACCGAACTAGGACAGTTCATTTGTATCCAGACACGGGGAAGCTCATGAAGATCGTCTCCTATTCTTGGCACTTCGGAGGGGAGACAATCGAGCAGCTAATCTCAACCTAACATGGAAACGACAGCATTCGCATTTTAGCTCGGAATAGTGGCGAAACGGCCGGCAACCTAGCCGGACACGAAAACGATTGAATTCACTGAGCAGACTCAGGCACCGAAGAACCGAGTCCATAATTCTCGGCTGCCCCGGGACGAGTAAAGCCGCACTGGCTACGGTGACCAACCAACAGCGAGTAGATGAAAGTCGGAGTTTTTATGCTGCCGGTTCAAATGAGGCGAATGAGGATCAGGTGCCCTAATCAAGGAGCCCAGTGGAACACGGGCTCATTAACTGAAATGAGTAGTTAACGGACCGGACCATGACACTCACTTCGCCTGGTAATCCGAGTCACTGCTGAGTTTGGGACCCTCCTGCTCCGGCAGCTGCCTGCGACCTTTCCTGTCATCGCCCGATAAATCCATGGAAAAGGAAGAGACCCTCAAACTTTACGAAATTCTCAAGCGACGGTCATAACTTAGCCAACACTTTTAGTAAAGGAAAGTAAACACTCTGTCAACCCACAGACATGACAAGCGACCGCCTTCTGGGCATCACTCCTCACCGTGGCACTGTGATCTCCCCCTCGCTTTCTGAGACCAAAATCATCAATGACGACATCGCCGAAGCGCTAAAGCACTGCTTCATTCGTCCTTCCATATGTCCAGGATCTGCATCCCTGCAGTTATTAACATGGGCTCAACAAAATCATCAATGGGAACTACTCCTCTCTGCCCTTCATGGACAGCAAAGGTAAACACTCGGTGGGATCCATATCTTTACACAACTGATTCTACGAAATACGTACAACTTGATCAGCATCCGCCAGGACAGTGGAAGACAGCATTCATAACATCCACTGTCGACTAGAAAAACTGGGAATACTTGATGATGCATTTCGGAATACCCAAAAGTCCAGCCGTTTCCAAAACCTTCATTGACTAGACCTTTCGATACATGCTGCACAGTTAAGTTGGCTTGTACATTGAAAACATCCTCATCTTCTACAATAACTATAAATAGAAAGTCTGTCATATCTCTTCATTTCTGCAGCTTCTCCTCAATGCCTGCTGCTCAATTCGAAAACCAATTTATGTGTGAGTTTGTGCTGGTGAAAAACGATGACGCCTTGATGACACCTTTCAAAACTTAGAAATATACATCGTCTAAACTAATTTCACGACAATTTGCAGCTTGCAAATTCCTCTGAAGACATACTGAAGCTTTTCACCCATGTTGATGAAATAACGGTTTCGCTGTGGAATTAATGTTTTGTTTGTTTGTTTTTTTTTAATTTCTGATGATGATCTGTTAAGCTGATTATAATATTAAATTGCAGTCTTTTGGAAGGAGCAGCCTACGGGGGTCTCGGTCCGAAACTTTGACTGCTCGTTTCCACAGATGCTGCCCGACCTGCTGAGTTCCTCCAGCTTGTTTGTATGTGTCGATCTGACCACAGCATCCGCAGTGTACTTTGTGTTTACTGTGATACGTTCATCTGGGCCGGGTGTTTTTCTAACCACCCGTCTAGTTTGAAGCAGTATGAGTTGGAAATGACAATATAAATTACCTGGATCGCAAGTGTGGGGTGAAGAGCCGTAAGGTAACAGTGATTTCAGCCTTCGACCAGATCCAGTGAGAAACGGACATGGTTACCATCCAGGGACTCGAGCTGTAAGCCTTCTGCCTTCCTTCCATAAGTTTTCACGCTGCCTGAGCAAGTTCTAAGGTGATATGGGAACTGATTACTTTCAATGTTGAACAATTCACAGAATGGTCCAAAACACATCAGATATGTCTGATAAAGAAAAGAAAATGTAGGAAAAGATGATTTCAGGAGTACAGGCAGAGGCAGGTACACTTCCTGCCAGCGTAGACTATTATTCCCGGGTATTACCCCAAAATGGCAGGTTTAAATACGGGTATTTACACTACTTGCATTTTACGGTCACATTCGACCTTGGGTATTTAATCCTGCAAAGTCTTTGAGAAGGGTGCACCTAACAAGTCTTGAAATCAACTAATTCCCCCACTTTATTCGCTTCCATGCATTCATCCTGATTTGGGCATGTAGATTTAGCAATTTATGACCCATTATTTCTCCCAGCGTGAGTCGCGGTTCAGAAGTTGTGTTAAGGTCGAGAAGAGAAAGATAGAATAGTAGAACTCGTCCAGTGAAACAGACTCCGTGGGAAGAGAAACCAGTTACCACTCTTCCTTGGAACTGGGTCAAGAGAGTAAGTGTGCCAATTTCCAACATGGAGACTGCGGGGCGGTGAAAGATAAATGAAGCTTTATTCAGTCTCTTTCAGCGTGAAATATCAGCCTTTCTTTGGGGTTTTGTCGTACTGGAGCGACGAATGGGACATGGGCATCAATATAAGCACAAATGGAAAGCAGTTCAGCAGGTGCAAAAAAAAAGAAATCAGAGCTCATTCTCGATTGTTGCAAGGCTGGTTGATGAAGTGTCGCCCATCTTATTTAAGTTCCGCCTCAAAATGGCAGTGAAGAAATTCGCAGAAAGAGAAAAAAGTCCGAATTTCCGTGAATAAGAATGAAAGTGAAAGAAAGAATGAACAGGACACCCTTAACTGCTTGGGAGACATCACTGTGAACACGAACAATGCAGTAGCCTAGGTCGTCAGGTCCGCAACTAAATCGCATCAAAAGGAAACGAAGAAAGGGTAACACGCTAACTTAGGGTAAAACTTCCACTTCCACTAAACCTATTCCCTTCATATTAGATGTACCTGTCATGGATACATCATTACCACTAGTGACCACATGTATGTCACTAATGATTTTTAATCTTCTGGATGAAACATCTTCCCCCTCAGCTTCACGGAGGGAATGCTTGACTTTCCTCTGATATCCAAGTGTCCCTGTTCAGCAGATTCCTGATGAAACCTGTTTTTACTGGTTCCACTGCAATCACATCCTTCACTCACGGGGGGCCGAAAAGTTGCGATATTCTAATCAGACCAATATTATATATTATTGCATCATGACTTTTCCCGTCAGTAAAGCCAGGTATTCAGAATGTATTGAACGCCACATTGTAAGTCCGCTTTCAAACTTAGACTGATGTTTGGACTTCCATATCTTTGTCTGTCTCGAGAAGCCGGTCACTCTTTGTGAATATCCCAGCCTTACTAATCCATGGACTGTAATCACCACGTACCTCAATATTAACTCCTGACTGCCCTTCGATAACCATCTGACAAGCCAATCAATCTCATCCAATAACTAATGCATGGGTCCATTAGCTTATGACTACAAGAAGTATCTAGACACGTGGCATGCTCTTCTTTTGTGCTGTTCATTTCATACCATTTAATGCGTAAGTCCATCCCGGAAACACATCAAGACAACAAAAACAAAATCTAATATGTGTTATAATCATAGTACAAGTGCCGTTCATATTATCAAATAAGTAAGTATGACTATCTACCTCGCAATCGACAACGCAGTCAGTGTAGTGAAAGCAATTGCATTGCTGAAACAATAGGGAAGCTCTGTCGTTTTAAACATTTGCAATTTGAGGGTTACGTGTGCGGTGATTGAATTACTTTGCTTTATACTGGTGCGAACATTGATGGGAGATGGTTTAGTGTGTGAGAGACTGCATCAATTTCATGCACGTTCAGAATGCTGTAGGAACATCAACATGTCATCCTCAGGCCCATGGAAATGAACAAACCGTTGACTTCCCTTCAGCAGGCTGGAATGGAAGCCCGAAGATGCCAGCATCAGACCGCTGGGGGAGGGGGGAGGAAGAGCTAAGAGCGGATCGGTGAAGCCAGGTGGTCGAGGAAGAAGTTGGGAACAGTTGGGAAGTGATAAGTGGTAAAGGCAAAAAGCTGGGTAAGGATGAATCTGACAGGAGAGGAGTGTGGATCATGGGAGAAGGAGAAGGAGGAGGGATATCAAGGGGAAATGACAGTCAGGTAAAGAGAAGAGTAAGAGGCTAGAGTGGGGAAATGAAGGAAATGGAAGAGAGGTGGGAAGCTTAGAGATATCGATGTTCACGCCATAAGACTGGAGATTACTGAGGAGGAATATAAGGTGTTCCTGCCCTAGTCTGAGAGTGGCCTCAATGTGGCGAAAAAGGAGGGCATCGACAGACAAGTCGTACATGGAATGGGGATAGGAATTGAAAGATCCGGCCGCTGGGAAATTCCGCTTCTCTTGTGAATGCAGTTCAGATGCTCCAGGAAGAGGGTTTGCGTCCAGAAAAAAAAGGACTGTTTATGCGTTTCCTTAGAAGCTGACTTGATGAATTATTCCAGCATTTTATGTGTTGCAAATAATTTGATGAACTGTTTGCATCTGTTCAATCTCTTTGTAAGCCCGAATGTTACTTTAGTGTAAGTCTATACACATATTGGATTTTTGTATATACTGCCAAAGCAAAATCTAATAACAAGACAAGTTCCAGAGTGAAACAGACCAGACCCATAACAATATAGCTTTAGCCTATGAGGACAAAGTCTGGAGCTTAGCAAAGGACAAGATGAGTAAAAACAATTATGAAACCGAGAGGCGAACCAATCTGAGTGTTACTGAACAACATTCATTGACTTACCGAATCGTCATTTCTTCGTCTTTGAGATTTTGCAATATCGTGTCAAGCTATCCATACCTCATCACAACTGGGATTTTACTTGAATGACATCACGTATATCTTTGCCCGGCTGTTACAAGACATGTCAGCCTTATGTACTACTGAATATTCAGCGTGCTGGAGCGAGTATAAATAAATGACGACGGAGATTCATCAACTCAGAACTTCTGCAGGGAGATCACGAGCAGCTGGAAGACAAGCTGAATCTCACACAGCATGCGTGAAGCATTTTGCCGTGTGGGAAAGATAAGGTACATGATCATTGCGGGTATTGCAGTTCCGGGTAAGAACAACGTCGAACTAAGATTTGCTGTTCTGTGTTCAGAACCAATTCTGTGTCCTGCGTTCAGTTATCGACAGTGCTGTGATGCCGATATATCAGTGAGTGTGATGCAGACACTGTGAAAAATCTCTGTGTTCGGTCAGATGTTGCCTTGCAGTTTAATCCGTGGCCACGGCGAAAATAAACCGGCAGATGAAACAGTTGTAGAAAGAAAGATTGGGGAAATGGATTCACCTTGTGAATTCATGACACGCAATTTTGATTTATCAACACACAGCCGCTGTTGAAGTAAATTCCGATAATAGAGCGCGCTTGGCACCTTTACTGGGTAATTGGTTAATTGGTGTCATCCGTATCGCATGCTTTGAATTAGAACACGTGTTTAAAATTCAAGTTTAAACTCACTGCTCTGGATTGAGAAATATTGTCGCTGCAAGTTTGAAGGGAACGCGGAAGCGAATTGCCGTTGACATTCAGCAGGGAGCGGTAGACATCACTTGAAAGTTTTACTCTGAATCATTGGGAGTTTGGAAAATTCAAAAAAGGTTCTGGGTGTGTTTTATTGCTCCAGAGTTCGTTACCGTACCCTATTATCAGTGAAGTGAAGAGAAAATTAAGAGCCAGCCCAGCGCTTTCCATTAGAGGTCGGAAAACTCCACTTTGGAGTGATACTCCACTTTGGAACAATAAGCATTGAAACATTTCGAATAATGTTGCAGCAATTTGGAGCAAACCCTAAAAGAGGAAGATGTTTTCAAGTACCATGTTTTCTCCTTCCTTTCTTGTTTTTTTTCCTACCAGCGAAACTTGAAATTTTGTGCTCCAATGCCTTGACATACTGCACCAGAATCCCTGCAAGTGCAGCTGCAGAATTGTAAAAGAGTGTGCAAAGTGGAGCTCCTGTGGGCGGGTGAGTCGAGGAAGATGTTAAGATATGTAAATGGGGGAAATAAATTTGCCTTGAACTTCGAAATTTGAGCGGTAGGAGCTGGCCTTCTCTGTACAGGGAGAGAGCCAGAACATAGGTGATAGGAACGCGGCAGTCCCCACCGCTGAGAAAGTTGCCGAGGTGTCCAGGCGTTGTACATCAATGGAAAACCTGATGGCGGGAGATTTAAATTGTTTTCACCAAATCTCCCTCGACGATCAGTTAACGATGCCTCCTGCTAAACACTGTACCGATTACAGTAATAAAAATTACCGCATGCAGGCGTTTGATCTATCTGCGACTCTGGCTTTTAATCATCCAGAAAAGAGCTGTCTGCAAAGATTGATTATTCTCATTTCTAGCTTATCTCTGTCCTAAGACCCACGGAGCGGCGATATGGTAATTAACTCATTCTTTTTGCTGTTCCCCCAGTGAATTTGTTGGCGATTGTGATTCTATCCTGGGGAAAGTGCGGCCTCTCTACCTGCACCACTCGATACCAGGTGGCCATGGCAACGGCGGATGTACTAACCATCATCTTTGAGATCACGTTTTGGCGGATCAGTTATTGTTATTTCCACGGGACTTTTCTGGCCCTCACCCCTGTATGCAGTGTAATCTCTGCCCTGGGATTGACAGCCACAGACTGTTCTGTCTGGTTCACCGTCACTTATACGTTGGATCGGTTTGTCGCCATCTGTTCCCAGAAGCGGAACGCAAAGTATTGCACCGGGAAAACTGCAGCTGTGGTTCTGGCAACAGCAGACATTCTGTTCTGCTTTAAAATTGTGCCAACCTTCTTTATCTTTCATCCTGCAAAAGTTCTTGGCAATATACCCTGGGTCTGTTTACCAAACCCGGGCTAGATATACGGATCGAGGATGGGTAGGATAGAAGTGGCTTTTTTATCTTTCTAACGCCATTACTCCCTTTCGTGTTAATACCACTGCTTAACGCTCTGACAGTCAGACACATTTCAGTGACTAGTCGCGTGCGCAAGGGGTTGAAGGGTCAGAGCAAGGCGGTAACAGCAGTGACCGGGATATGGACAGCAGGAGAACATCTGTGATCTTTCTCCTCACCATCTCCTGAAGCTTCTTCATCCTGTGGTCGGTGAATGTTGCCGAATTCATTTATTACACCATTGTCTGGCCAGAACAAAATAATTACAATGATTCGGAATACATATTTCACCACACCGGAAACATGCAGGTGATATTAAATTGCTGTAGAAACATGTTTATTTATGGGGTAACACAGTCTAAGTTCAGAGTGCAACTCATCAGCGATGCGTGATAACCCCTCACCTCAGTTATTCGATTCATTAACAAACAGGATTTCCGAGTGCTTCTCCGAGGCGATCGCAGTCTTCCCCACCAATTATTAAACATTAAACGCCCGCGACCTCTATCTCCAATCAATTATTAAACATTGTGCTTTTTAAAAAAATATATAGTTTTCGCCACGTTCTCGTTCTCGTCACGGCCTCACCCATCTTCGATAATGAATCCAATTTTCCAAAGTAAATTCACATCAGTCAATTTGATTCTCGGTGATGCAACAACAAATGTAAATACTGTGTTCATCAGGAGACCGTGCAGAATTTACACAAGCGCCCCGTAGATGAGTGCAATCTTGTATGCGGTGGAGCACATTGAGCAATTGACCAAGACAACTGCATTGAACGCTAAATGAAGTGATTCTGCATTCTTCCCTGTGACCATCAGGTTCCTTAATGAATTAACGTATATCCGAGAAAATGATGATCCCATCCTGTTACACAGTTTGAGGTGATTTATTGTTTATTCTTTCATCCTTATCTTCTGATATCTGTATGTCAGTGTACTTGTAATCTTACTGTGATAATGTAATTTCCACCGGGAAATGAAGTATCTATCAGTCTTATTTCTATGTTTCCGCTCCAGTTAGAAACGTTTCTCCTGGTAAAACCTTTATTTTAAGGTGCACACCCACACTTCTGCACTCGGTATTCCATCTGTACCTACTCTGTATAGCTGACCATCGTTTTGATGACTTCCTGCCGGCAGTACGACTTGACTTGGCAATAAATCCTGCCCATCTGAAAGATGGCTAGGACCAGAGGAAATGAATGAAGAAGTACAACACTTCATCAATTCTCATGATGAAACTCAATCCCCTCCAATGAACTCAAAAACTATGTCTGTCCCAAAGGAGATGTCAGAGGCAAGTGCTTTCACACAGATTGGTGGGTGGCTGGAACGCGTGCCCGGGGTGGCGCTAGAGTTAGAAACATCAGAGACGTTTAAGAAACTCTGAGATAGGCATATGAATGTGATCAAAATGATGGGAGACAGATATTATGTAGGCAAAATGGATTAATTTCGTGGGGTTATGGTTAATAATTTGTTTGGTTCAGCACAATATCTCCGGACTGTTACTGGGACATACTGTTCTCTGTTCTTTCCGTGTTCTATAACATTGTTAAATCTACAATGTTTTAATGTGATTTTCGATCAGTGTGTTGTTTTACCGTACTGAGTTGAAAAACTTCATTGAGCATTTTATCCAATTCTGCCAATCTATTCGTCATCTCCACAAAGGATCCCCAATCACTCCCTGCGACTGGGAGCCTTTTCCCATCACCATGCTGAGGAAGATCAGGGAATCCTCTGTCGGGGTTCCCAGAATGAATGGAAGAGAATGGACAATATAGTATTCGCCCAATGATGGGACATTCCAGTGACTTTCAACACAGGAACAGTGTCTGGGCAGCCTCTTCACCCATTCTGTAACTTTCTGGGTTTAGTCATTAGAAGCAAAGCACAGGCTGTAGAATTAAATATCAGAATATCATTAGAGTCACAGAGTACAACCGCTCAGAAGCAGGCGCATGTAATCCAAACTGCAAAGCTGGACTGATGTTCTGACTAGTCCCATTTACCTGCACCCCTTTGTACTCCCCTCCTATCCATGAACTTAAATTTCTGTTAAATTTATAGAAATTGGCCTCACATCCACCACTCCTGTTGACAGCTCGTTCCACACTCTCACCAGACTCTGAATGAAAATCCCCTCAGGTTCCCCTATAATATGTCACCCTCACCCTTTCATCCTTTATCGGGGATATCTGTTACGGGGAGAGGGGAGATGGGGTGCAGCGTAAGTGGGTAGAGGTGCGGGAGGAGTGAATGTTTGGGAAGGAGAGAGGGAAACAGAGGGATGAGTTTATACTTACTAACAGTAAAAAAGTTCAACTTAATTGCTGCAAAATTACTACTCATACCCTGTACACACTGAACCAGATTATTGACATAGACGACAAATGGCTTAACTTTGCGAACATCACAAAGCTGTAGCTTAGAGTCCAATAATCAGCCACTCACCGTCACTCTATGTTTCCTACCATCAAGATAACTGTGCATCCAGTTTGCCAGCTCTCCCTGGATTCCACAATAACTTACCATGCTGAACTTTATTAAGGGCCTCACTGATGACCGACCATATAGGACACGATCCTGGGACAAATGTGACATAGGTCAGAGAGCATATACTTGGGAATAAGAGGTTTAGAGGGATATGGGGAAGAGATTATTTACTCAGAGGGTCGTGAAATCTGTCACACGCTGCCCGGAGTGGCGGTGGAGGCAGATCCCTTCACAATATTTACAAAGTGGATGAGCACTGAAACTGCCGAGATATAGTCGGCTATGAACCATGTACTGATAAAGGGGACCAGTTTAAACAGTGAGTGGATGGTCAGAACAGGTATGGCCAGACAAAGGCCTGTTACCGTGCTGTCTGATCCACCACTCCGGACATGCTAAATTAACGATAGTGGCACGGCAAGTCATTGATTTCAAAACTCCAGAGCCCTCTCCAACCTGAAATAAACCAGGCTGAACCCCTTTGTCACCACTGGGAATGTCTGTTTCTGTCAGGGTAACATGCAGATTAGTCACTTCTGATAAACAACTGGCAATTGATGAAATCCATGTGTCTTTTTCCATTAATGTCGCTTCTTTACAGCAAAACGAACCCTCTCACTGTGTCAGAATCAGTGATTAAATCTGGTCCCACACATTGTGCTTTCATCCCTGCAAATTGTATCTTGAACCATTTCACTAAGGGTCTGATGCAGATACAGCTCCTGCCCTCTGCACTTGCGTTCACATTTTCCCTGCCTCTGACATGGCAAATGTGCTCAGAATGGTTTTCTGAAGGTTATGGTACATTCTGCTCTTCGTCAGACCTGACAAACCACGTATTCCACAGTGGGTTCCAGGGAAGCTGCATCTCCACAGAAAATCCTCACTTTAGACGACTGTCTGTATCCGTGACACTGGAAATCACATCTCTGTCACTCTCCTGATACCGTGTGTGACCTGCTCACTTCCGTGTATCTCCCTCACCAAGCTTCTTCGTCAGTCACTATCTGCGTGATTATAAAAAAAAAACAATTACAGCGATCTATCTGACAACTCTTGTACCTTCTGCTTCAGACCACGCTTAGCTGGTTAAACTCGACCTCTCTTCGGCCTCTTCCTTTTTTCCCTTTCCCTTTGCAAATTTCAGACATGCCAGCTGATCTAAATCCATTGTAAGGACATTTAATCTCACAAGATGCTGATCAAACCCGTGTTCTTCTCTGATGCAGCCGTCACTGACACCACACTCCGCTTCCCAATCTTCACTCGCTGCCTAAGACGGCGACAGATATCCCAGTCTCTGAGGCTCTGTAACAAACGCAGTGTTAACAATAAGATTATACAGTACTTAATATGAAGAGAGAATTATTGCTGTCTATTATGGATACGCGAGCAAAACTGTCTGATCCAAAGGAACAGATCCTCCCTAGTTTACAACTTAACTTGTCCCGGTACCTATCTTCCTCGGGTCACAGAACGCCCGATCTCCGCAAGACCCCCAAATTCCATTCCCCCTTCCCCGATCCCCTTCGCTCCTGCAGCCCACCCGTTTCAGCACTCACCCCACACGCATACGTCCACCAATAATATCTAACCCCACACGCAGACTGATCCCCTGCACCCCAAATGTTATTGGAGAACCAACGTATCTTGTCCCACAGCTGGTGCTCGGGCTCGTGCACAAAGCTAAAACCGGTGCTGCGGGACCGGCAGAGCTCGGTCCCATTGCGGCTCGTCCTCGATTTACACAAACCGGAGATCAGCCCCTTCCTCTCCGCCGCCCGTATAGGAGAACCACCGGCGCGGACGGGACCTGTGGTCGGAGGTCTGCACATTGCCCCCGGTGGCCGAATGTCCAGGTGTCGAATATATGACGAAGTCTGCAGATGCTTGAAATCAAAAGCAACATAGACAATTTGTTGGCGGAACTCAGCAGGTCTCAGGCAGTATCTATGGAAACGAGTCAACAGTCGACATTTGCGGTGGAGGGGGGGGGGGATTTGTTCATCGGAATTGGAAATCGGTATTCATGTTATCAGGTTGGAGACTATCCAGACGGAATATAAGGTCCTGATCCAGGACCTGAGGGTGGCTCCATCTTGGCACAAGAGGAAGTTATGGGTTGACACGTCGGACCGGAAATAGCAATCAGAATTAAAATATTTGGACACCAAGAAGTCCCGCTTGTAGCAGATAGTTTAACGGCTAACTTATTTTAAAGCAGGTATCCATATACAACCTGATATCATTTTTTTTCCTCTAGAGAATCATGAAACAAGGAAAGAACATGAACGCCGTTCGGAGAGAAAAATCAAATTCCCGCCCGCCGCATAAAAAAGAACAGCATGCCGATCATTTTTCCACAAAACCTCGATTCCTTGCACAAAATGGAACATCGACTTCGAAACCCCCCTCCGAAATTCAAACTCTAATCCTCACAGCTGCAGAGGAGCTGATGTGACTAGTGTAGAGGAGGCCGCATCGGGAGCAGCGGACACAATAGGCAATCACAGAAGATTCGCAGGTGCCTCATCTGGAAGAAGAGTTTGGATAACGGGAAGAATTCGCCCTTTCACTGTGACATTCCGAAATTCACATCAAATCCATCGAAATAAATCGAGGTGAACTTCTTTCACCAACAAATATAATTCCTCTCAGCGATCCAGCTGTCAGAATGATTCCCTGACTCTGAGTGAAAGGGGTGTCTATGGACAACATTGTCAGGGTGTTGTGTTTGCCAGAAGACAAAAACTATAGGGACGACAGTTTTTTTTGCTGATCAATACACGCTGTGTAGACCCCGCAATTCTGATGTTGGGAACCAACACTACGCTGCCTCCTCTGACTACAACACACACAACAGAGCACAAAACAGGAGATTCAGTTATGAAACCCCTGATTAATGTTGTTGTCCCACTAATGTTGTTGTCCCACTGAAATCTTAACAAACTCCATCAAGGTATTTCAAACCGGATAGCTCTCCCACCGGTGACGTCACACAGGCGCCCGCACGCCCCTGACATCACACATGAGTTCCCCACACCGGGATTAGCCCTCACGTGCGCCTTGCGTTACCCATACGCTGCTGTGCTCGAGCTTGGTCGGGTTAACGGCTGATCTAATAATCACGTGCCTCTCACATCCAACCCATCCACCCCCTCAACTTTCTCCGCTCACTCCCCCTACAGTCAACAAAGGAGTGTAGAGCTGAACTCTTCCTATTGGTCCGAAGCGATGTCAGTCACTGGTAGCACCCAACAGCAGAGGCGGATGGCTCTCTGGAGAGGGAGGTGATCGCGTCAGCAGGAGGATGGGGCGGGAATGGATTTTATTGAAAGGATGAAGATGGTATATGAGAGGGTGGACAGGATTTTGGCTCGGTGGCGACAAGAGAGATTCATCTGTTCCTGAGCCCGAAGTGATGGCGAGCACAGAGTTTCACCACATGGGGCGGGTGGGGGCATACACCGGCGGATTGATTACCTGCAAGTGAGGCCAATGGTCTGGGCAAAATGGGGATACGTTTGTTGCTGGGGTGCAAGACTGGACTAGTCAGTGGTCTTATTGAATTCTAGCACGGGATGGAGGGGCCGAGTGTCTTCCCCTATTCCTGATGTCTGTGTATTTAAAGACAAGGAATAACGAGACCATTCCTCGTCCGCAGGATGTCCAAGTGGGTGTTCTAGGGATTGGTGATTGGATCCAGTTGTTCCTAAGTTGTGTCAACTCTTTTGACTAATACTATTATTCTAAATGCAATGCTAAATGCATATTCATATTTATGTACTGAATGTGACACAAATTCTATATTTATATATATATAGCCATCTGTTTGTCTCGTGAGACCATTGATTTTCTCCTCGGAATTTTTCCAGGGAGTAGGCCTGGGCAAAGTTGTATGGGAGACCGGCAACTGGCCATCTCGAGACCGGCAGTTGCCCATGCTGTAGGTCTCCCCTCTCCACGCCACCGATGTTGTCCAACGGAAGGGAAAGGGCGATACAGTTTGCCACCAGTGTCGTCGCAAAGCTATGTGTGGTTAAGTGTCTTGTTCAAGGACACAACACGCAACCTCAGCTGAGGCTCGAACCAGTGACCTTCAGTTCACTAGAACAACGCCTTAACCACTTGGTTATATAGAAATGTAGATAGATAGATAGATAGATAGATAGATAGATAGATAGATAGATAGATAGATAGATAGATAGATAGATAGATAGATAGATAGATAGATAGATAGATAGATAGATAGATAGATAGATAGATAGATAGATAGATAGATAGATAGATAGATAGATAGATAGATAGATAGATAGATAGATAGATAGATAGATAGATAGATAGATATAGATAGATAATTACAAAATGAATATATTGGTAATGACATGAAATATAATTCTATATTGTTAATCACACAGAATTGTATAATGCATGTTCCGTGTGTTATCTGAATATACTTGCCTGTAATGCTGCTACAAGTCAATGTTTTTCCCTGCACCTGCACCTTCCCGTACTTACACACTTCGCAATACATTCCACCGGGCTCGAAAAATACTTATCAAGATTTGAGTGGTGATGGTCATCTGTTCCGCAAATCTAAGATGTAAGTAGAATCAACGGAACGGGTGGATGCTGCAACTGTTTGGCTTGGTTTGGACAAATGGACCCTAACTCGGTAGTTCCTTCAAAACCCACTTCATTGTTAATACAGAGAATAAATAGACAGTTGCGAGAAACGTGTTATAATGTACACCACCTACACCACTAATAGGTAGCGCTAACCAAGAACGAACTTGCCCACCTCTCAGCCCAGCTGGAAGGGGTTAGACATCCTATCCGGCGCTTACACGTCCCCTCCTTAGCCAGTCCAAGTTTTGGTCACGGATTAAGACAAAATACATACGCCACACCTGCAAGTTACAATGTCTATATGACCTTCAACAATCGGCCTCTGCTTCCCCATGGACAGTGCCTCCTATTAAGCTTACAATGAAACAACGTAAAAAAAAAATCATTTTTAGAGACAGGGGAATTGATGGCTTTTACTCAAAACAGCACTTTTACTTTCTTCTCAGACATGTTATCCGGTAGACCAGGGCCATATATTGTTCTCTCCTTATTTAATATCAAGGGTCAATCGTCCCAACAATATAACAGGCCCACAAATTCCTAATTGTTAACTATTTCGTTAAAGTATTCTTGTTCATACCCACTCAATCTACCCATACACTACAAACTCACCTATGCACTCCACCCCCTGACTCTGGTATAGCAGATTACGGACGCCTGAAACAAATTACCGCAGCACACATTGAGTTAAGCACATGCATAATAAATATTATAACGACTAATATTACTACAATCCATATTACCCACTTGCAGTATCTTACGTCCGATGTCCCCAAAGGTGCTAGATAACTTTCATCAAAATCCTCGATTCTTCGAAGCGGTCGAACTGTCCAGACCTCCTCAGTCCATATGCATCGACGAAGAGGGACAGCAGAGGGAATCCGCGAATGTGGACGGTGACCCATGGACCGAACTTGCTTTCTTCCCGCCTTAGACAGAGCATCTGTATCACTCATCGAATTGGGAGATCGCCTATATTGATGGCATAAGGTTCCAATTTGCTTTATTTCTGGCTCGGGAGGGGCTCCAAGCACGGACCCAAGGTTCTTCCCCTGAAGCTCCCCTAATAGATCAATGTACCATAGCAGCACTCCAGCCATCAGTCTATAACACACAGGGAAACAGTAGCTCGAGTTCCGAGCTGCCAGTCGCTCGGAAATCAAACATTACAATTCTTCATGTCCTTCTATAGAGACCCACCGACTGATGCCCCGTGGGTTTACTATTAGAAAGGGGTTATTAATTCCCTTTCTGTAGTTCTCCTCTTGGCCTTCTCACCCATACTTTCCCAGCTATCTTACTTATCTAACACGTGGGAGCCCCCTCTGACGTACCCTCTAAAGTCACAGGATAACTCTGAATCAAACTGGAAAAAGAGAACACCCCCCCCCCCGCCGTGTGTGATCGATTGTTCAGAACGTTCATTGCTTGATGCAGCACAGAATGCCATCCAAGATTCCATATAATCGCTCAATCAAGTCAGCTGCCGTGGGGTAATAAGGTATATGGAGGACCCAATATGTACCTTGCTCTTTCGCCCAAACCTGGATCTGTTGCCATGTAAAATGGAATCCATTATCTGAATGTATTTCCTTGGGGGTGTCATAATGTAACACAAAGTATTCCTCCCCCTGAATAGTGGACTCCTGACTGGCAGTAGGAAAGGGTGTGGCCAACAGGAATCCAGAATAAGTGGCCACAATTGTCAATACATAGGTATTATTCTTATGTGGGGCAGGGGTCCAATGTAATCAATCTGCCATACTTTAGACGGTAAGGAGCCTCTCTTAATATGGGCGAAAGGTCCACGTGGGACAGAATGAGGCTTGACTTGTTGGCAAGAATGACACTTGATACAATAGTCCGACAGTCATCCACCGTCAAAAATAGTCCATGGTCTTGTCCCCACTCTCGCGTCCCCTTCTCCTCGAGGTGACCGGACTGTTCGTGGGTCCAGCCAGCTAGAGGCACTATAATTGCAGATTGCGCAGCCAATCCGCCTACTTGATTATTGTAGAGCGCCGTAGGGCTAACGTCCTTCTGGTGAGCATTCACATGATACACATAAATGTCGCGCCTCTGCGCCTCTTGCCATATCTGTTGTCAATATTCCTTGTTCAGATGAACTGTCCGCTGGCGCATCTGCCAACTCACCATCCAGTTTGCCATTTCATTAGCCACTGCCACAAGTCGGGATATATTCAAATTTCCTTGGTGGGGAGTGAAAAGGGCAGGGTAACTGCTACACGTCCCGCCAGCTTATGGGATCCGTCCTATCCTTCTTGTATGAACTGAGTATCGTTCGAGGATCGCAGAGCAGCAGCCTTCCGCGGTCGGCGTCCCGATAACCAATGGCTTGAGCCATCCGTAAACCAAGCATAAGCCTTTTCCTCCGATGTCAATTCCTTGTATGGCCGGCCCCATCGTTGATGGAGGGGGTGGGGGGTGGTGGTCGAGAGCGGCAACGGCCTTCTCGTCCTCCATTCCAGTTGTCATAGTTAATCTGGCTACTTGTTTATGAAGACGGCTGACTTCTTCGGATTCTTTAATTCGTTAGCGGTCCGGTCCTGTATATATGTATGTATATATATAATTTCCACTTCACTATGGATGACTGCTGCGCACGCCCATGTCTCACCTGCGTATCCGGGGCAAACACCAGGTGTATAATAGGCAATTCGTGTCGTAATACCATGGGATCCGATCCCGTGATGGACTCCGTTTCCACCAGGGCCCAGTCACAAGCCAGGAGCTGCCGTTCGAACGGAGTATATCTTTTGGCTGCCTCCGACATGGAGCGTGACCGGAACCCTAGGGGCACCCTACTTCCGTTCTGCAGTTGCCACAGACTCCATGCCGTCACGTTATCTTGAACAGACACCTTTAATTCATACGGAGCCCCCGGGACCCGAGGTGAAAGGGGAACGGCCCGTTCACCTGCCCTTTTGGCCTGCGCAAACGTCTCCTTTTGCTTATCTGCCCATGTGAATTTACTCTTCTTAAGAGTGACGGTGTACAGTGGTTTCAATAGGAGAGTCAAACGGGGAATATACCTCCTCCAGTATTGGGGTAGCTGCGGTTTAAATTTTATTTCGCACCTTTTCCGGTATAAATCTCCCGCAGCATGCCAGTGGATCTCCAGAAATGTCACTGAGTGACTGAGACCTTGTACCTTATCTTAATTCACAGTCTATCCCTTCTCTCGCACACACTGAAACAGGGACCACAGTGTCTCTGCGACACTGCCTTCGTCAGGTCACTGTAACATAACATTACCGATATAGTGGTGTATTCTGACGTTAGTCTCCAAATCACGCGTCACTATCCCATGGCGAAAGGTAGGACTATGAACATACCCCTGTGGCAAACGAGTAAAGGTATACTGCCTACTGGTCCAGGTGAACGCGAACTGCTCCTGTGACTCCTCCTCCAAGGGACTCGAAAAGAATGGGTTGGTAAGATCAATAACAGCATACCATCGACCACCTGTGTCATCCGGTATATTATCAACCATTGCCTTTATGTTGGGCACAGCGGAACTCAACGGGGGAGAGTATCGATTCAATTCTCGATAATCAACAGTCATTCGCCAGGACCCGTCTGGTTTCTTTACCGGACAGACCGGGCTAATGTACAGGAACGTGGCAGTTCGAAAAAACCACAGCTTGCTCCAATGAGGCAACAGTATCAGTTATTTCCCTGTGACGCCCCGGTTTCCGATATTGCGTAATCGACACTATCTGCGTCGGTGGGGGGATAATCAGGGGCTCCCACTTAGCCCTTCCAACTACCACCTGCATGCTCCCGATCACAAAACTAAAGGACCCTTCAATTGCATTCCCCGCAACACATTCATTCCTGAGATACTTTCGGAGGTTACATCAGTCAGTACAGATACAGAACGTGGGGCGTTGTCGGCGATCGTTACATTCCCCATCCCCTCCACATATCGGGATCGGCCGGGATCACAGTATGACCTGCTCCCGTATCCACCTGAGCAACAAATCGTTGATCATTTCCCTTAGCCCACTGGACATCCAGAGGTAGATAAGGACGAGGGTCCTCCCGGGTCCACATCGAATTAATCCTCTATGTCGGGGGAACGCGGACAGCCCCCTAGGTCCGGAAGGGGTTGTGAATACGCCATTTCCCGGTCTCCTCTTATATGGCCTTCTGTCCGACGTCCTGCAATTCACCTAACGATGGTACAGTGAGGAGGCAGGAGGAGCAGGTGGGGCAGCCGGCGGCTTCCTATCTTTAATGTGCTCATGATACACCACATACAATACAGTGGTCGGTACACCATTACCCTTGCTTTCAAAAGGGTCGTGAACATCTCCCTGCACGTCAGGGCAGGTTTCTGTCATGGTTCTGGCTGGCTGATCCCCTTTAACGCTTCTTTCCCCCTGATTATGTCCTAATTTCAGTCATTAGATTTCCATTTACAGCTAGGTTACTTAATTACAGCACACCTGGTTTTCATCAGAGTCCGCAATAAGTCCGATGGCGTCACTATCACGGGTTGCCAGTTTGTTGGTCTATTCTCGTGAGCTACTTCGTTCGCTTGTCCGATTAGAACCGTTAGTTCTTAGTTCAGCCCGAGTTTCAAGATAGTCCCTGTAAATCCCGTCTCCGTGTCAAGATTCCTCCGGTTTGCTGTTTTACGTTCACGTCTACGCCAACTTCCTCGACTCAGTCGACGTGCCGGTGATCTGCACTGGTGTTCTCCTCAGTTGCCCCGTGTAGCAGAACAAACCGGCCACAATGAACCCAGCCAACGCGAATTCCTTGCAACAAGTCCTCGCCAGAGAGGCCACCATCTCCGGCATGTCATGGAGAACCTCCGTTCCCTGTCAGTGAAAGTAATAAAGATCAGTGAACAGATCGACCGATTATCTACCCATCTTACCCCGTCGTCTCCGGGAAGTCTGTCTGACCAGCCCAGACAGCCTGTACAAGCGACGCCGAATGCGTCAACAACACGTCCGCTATGAGAGCCACACTTACCTGAGCCAGAACCCATCGCCGGAGATCTGGGGAAGTGCCGGGCTTAGCTTCTGCAACTCTTCTTGTTGTTCGAGCAGCAGCCATCCACTACGCCATGGACATATCAAAAATAGCTTACATTATGGGGTTGTTGCGAGGAAATGCCTTAGCATGGGCCAACGCGATTTGGGATAATCAGCCAAAGACCTGCTCTTCCTTCCCCACATTCATCTCAGAAATAAGGAAGGTTTTTGACATCCCGTCCGCGGTAAACAATAGACAATAGACAGTAGGTGCAGGAGTAGGCCATTCGGCCCTTCTAGCCAGCACCGCCATTCACTGTGATCATGGGTTATCATGGGTAAGCAGTACCCCGTTTCTGTCCCCATATCCCTTGCCCCGCTATCTATAAGAGCTCCATCTAACTCTCTCTTGAATGCATCCAAAGACATGGCCTCCACTGCCTTCTGGGGCAGAGCATTCCACAAATTCACCACTCTCTGGGTGAAAAAGTTTTTCCGCTTCTCTGTTCTAAATGGCCTACCCCTTATTCTTAAACTGTGGCCTCTAGTCCTACACTCACCCATCAGCGGGAACATGCTTCCTGTCTCCAGTGTGTCCAGTCCCTTAACAATCTTATATGTTTCAATCAGATCCCCTCTCATCCTTCTAAATTCCTGTGTATACAAACCCATTTGCTCCAATTTTTCAACATATGACAGTCCCGCCATTCCTGGAATTAACGTTGTTAAACTACGCTGCACTCCCTCAATAGCAAGAATGACCTTCGTCAAATTTGAAGACCAAAACTGCAAACAGTACTCCAGGCGTGGCTCACCAGGTCCCTGTACAGCTGCAGAAGGATCTTTTTAGTCCTATACTCAATTCCTTATGTTATAAAAGCCAGCATGCCATTAGTTTATTTCACTGCCTGCTGTACCTGCATGCTGTACCTGCATTGACTAATGTACAAGAACACTGAGATCTCGTTGTACTTCCCCTTCTCCTAACTTGACTCCAATTAGATAGTAATCTGCCTTCCTGTTCTTGCCACCAATGTGGAAAACCTCACATTTATCCACATTCAACTGCATCTGCCATACATTTGCCTACTCACCCAACCTGTCCAAGTCATCCTGCATTCTCATAACATCCTCCTGACATTTAACACTGCCACCCAGGTTTTTGTCATCAACAAACTTTGTAATGTTACTTTTAATCCCTTCATCAAAATCATAAATATGTATAGTAAATAGCTGCGGTCCCAGCACCGAACTTTGCGGTACCCCACTGGTTACAGCCTGCCATTCCGAAAGGGACCCGTTAATTGCTACACTTTGTTTCCTGTCAGCCAGCCAATTTTCAATCCATGTCAGTAGTCCGCCCCCAATACCATGTGCCCTAATTTTGCCCACTTATCTCCTATGTGGGACTTTATCAAAAGCTTTCTGGAAGTCCAGGTACACTACATGCACTGGCTGTCCCTTGTCCATTTTCATAGTTACATCCTCAGAAAACTCCAGAAGATTAGTCAAGCATGATTCTCCCTTCATAAATCCATGCTGACACGGACACGGTCCTACTGCTATCCAAATATGTCGTAGTTTTATAATTTTATAATTGACTCCCGCATCTTTCCTACTACTGACGTCAGGCTAACCGGTCTATAAATCCCCGTTTTCTCTCTCCTTCCCTTCTTGAAAAATTGGAACATCATTAGTCACCCTCCAATCAGCAGAAACTGTTCTATAGAACATTGGAAAATGATTACCAATGCGTCTACGATTTCTAGAGCCGCCTCTGTCAGTACCCTGGGATGCAGCTGAGCGTCTACTCACCCTCCGTCAAGGCTCACGCAGTGTTGCCGAATACTCCGTGGAGTTCCGGACGCCAGCGGCCGTCTCGGGTTGGAATGATGAGGCACTCTAGCAGCTATTCCGGCAAGGCCTCTGTGATAAGGTAAAGGACACGTTGGCTGCTACGGATGTCACTAACTGCCTGGATTCAGTCATCTACCTAGCCACCTGGTTGAAAAACCGACTCGGAGAACGTCAGAGAAAGAGAGAGAACCGGTCGTCCTACTCATTTGGCACCCCATGGCACGCTTTAACATCTTCTCCCAGCCTTACCTTCTCTCCTCGTCCCGTTCGTAGAATAGCACCCGACCCGTCAGTTTCCACCACCCCGGGAGAGGAACCAATGCAGCAGGGATGGAGCCATCTTTCTCCCACAGAGCGACTCCGGAGATTCAGAGCTGGGGATTGTTTGTGTTGCGGTCAGTCTGGCCATTTTCGTGCTACCTGTTCCCTTAGGCCAAAATGGAGGGCTCACCAGTAGAAAGGGGGACGCTGGTGAATCAGATAATATTCCCTTCTGTTCCCCAATCCGGGATGCAGATCCAAGCTACTGTAAGCTACAACCAACAGTTCCTGTACTTGAGAGTCTCCGGTGCTGAGGGGAATCTGTTGGATGAAAAAAAATTGCTGCCTCGGCTGGAATTCCTCGGGAGCCGTTGAGTACACCTCTGGAAGCTCGGGCACTGGAAGGAAGACTTCTGGCCCGAATAACTCATCATACACCACCACTGTCTTTGATAAGTCGGGAGCACGTACAATTCAACTTAATTTCCTCTCCTCGTGCTCCTATAGTTCTTGGGTAACCCTGTTATGCCGGCATAATCCTTACATTGATTGGTCCGGCGGGAAGATAGCCAATTGGAGTCCGTTTTGTCACTCCACTTGTCCACAGTCGGCCCTTTCCCTTGTAAGAACCGTCACGAACTCATCTGCTGTGGATCCCCCCCGACTTGTCCATGGATCCAGCGGAATAAACAAGTGTTTAGTAAACAACGCGCCCTTTCCCTGTCTCCACACCGAGCATACGATAGTGCAATCGACCTTCTCTCCGCAGCTCCCCTACCCACCAGTCGGCTGTATAACTTGTCCCAGCCAAAGTGGGTAGCAAAGGAGGGTCACATCAGTGAATATCTCGCGGGGGGCATTATCCGACCCGCATCCTCCCCGGTGGGCGCAGGGCTCTTCCTTGTGGGGAAGAACGATGATTTTCTCCGTCCCTGCATCGACTACCGAGGCCTAAAACGTATAACCATAAAAAACAAGTACACACTGCCTCTTGTAAGTTCTGTGTTCAATAGACAATAGACAATAGGTGCAGAAGTAGACCATTCGGCCCCTCGAGTCTGCACCGCCATTCTGAGATCATGGCTGATCATTCACTATCAATACCCAGTCCCTGCCTTGTCCCCATATCCCTTGATTCCCCTATCCATCAGATATCTATCTAGCTCCTTCTTGAAAGCATCCACAGAATTGGCCTCCACAGTCTTCCGAGGCAGTGCATTCCACACCTCCACAACTCTCTGGGAGAAGAAGCTCTTCGTCAACTCTGTTTTAAATAACTGACCTCTTATTCTCAATCCATGCCCTCTGGTACTGGACTCTCCCAACATCTGGAACATATTTCCTACCTCAATCCTATCAAATCCTTTAATTATCTTAAACGTTTCAATCAGATCCCCTCTCAATCTCCTCAATTCCAGCGTGTACAAGCCCAATCTCTCCAATCTCTCTGCGTAAGACAGCAATGCCATCCCAGGAATCAACCGAGTTAATCTACGCTGCACTTCCTCAATTGCCAGAATGTCCTTCCTTAAACCTGGAGACCAAAACTGTACACAATATTCCAGGTGTGGTCTCACCAGGGCCCTGTAAACAAATGCAAAAGGACATCCTTGCTCTTGTACTCAATTCCCCTTGTAACAAAGGCCAACATTCCATTTGCCCTCTTCACTGCCTGTTGCACTTGCTCATTCACCTTCATTGACTGGTGAACTAGGACTCCGAGGTCTCTTTGCATTTCTCCCTTACCTAACTCTACACCGTTCGGACAATACTCTGCCCTCTTGTTCCTGCTTTCAATGTGGATAACTTCACATTTATTCACATTGAATGACATCTGCCAAGTATCTGCCCACTCACCCAGCCTATCCAAGTCTCCCTGTATTCTCCTAACGTCCTCTTCGCATGTCACAATGCCATCCAGTTTAGTATCGTCAGCAAACTTGCTGATATAGTTTTCATTGCCCTCATCTAAATCATTGACATAAATCGTAAAGAGTTGTGGTCCCAATACAGAGCCCTGTGGTACCCCACTAGTCACCTCCAGCCATTCTGAGAAACACCCAATCACTGCTACCCTTTGCTGTCTATCTGCCAACCAGTTTTCTATCCATGTTGAAACCCTGCCCCCAATGCCATGAGCTCTGATTTTACTCACCAATCTCCTATGTGGCACCTTATCGAATGCCTTCTGAAAATCTAGGTACACAACATCCACTGGCTTACCCTCGTCTAACATCCTTGTTACACCCTCAAAAAACTCCAACAGATTAGTCAAGCATGATTTGCCCTTGGTAAATCCATGCTGGCTCGGCCTAATCCTATTACTGCCATAAAGATGTGCCACTATTTCGTCCTTAATAATGGACTCAAGCATCTTCCCCACGACTGACGTTAGGCTAACAGGACGATAGTTCTCCGTTTTCTCCTTCCCTCCTTTCTTGAAAAGTGGGATAACATTAGCCACTCTCCAATCTTCAGGAACTGATCCTGAATCTAAGGAACATTGGAAAATGAATACCAATGCATCCGCAATTTCCTGAGCCACCTCTTTTAGAACCCTCGGATGCAGACCATCTGGACCCGGGGATTTATTAGCCTTCAGTCCTACCAGTCTACTCATCACAGTTTCTTTCCTAATGTCAATCTGTCTCAATTCCTTTGATATCTTATGACCCTGGCCCATCCATACATCTGGGAGATTGCTTGTGTCCTCCCTGGTGAAGACAGATCTAATGTACGCATTAAATTCTGTTGCCATTTCCCTGTTTCCCATAACAATTTCTCCCAATTCCTTCTTCAAGGGGCCAAAATTGTTCTTAACTATCTTCTTTCTCTTAACATAGCTAAAAAACCTTTTGCTATCCCCTTTTAATTTCCTGGCTAGACTGAGCTCATACCTGATTTTTTCTCTCCGTATTGCTTTTTTAGTTAAGATCTGCTGTTTCCCAACTTTCCCAATAATCTGTATTCCCACTCATCTTAGCCCTGTCATACTTCTTTTTCTTTAATGCTATACAATCTCTGACTTCCTTTGTCAACCACTGTGGCCCCTCCCCCCTCTTTGAATCCTTCCTTCTCATTGGAATGAACTGCTTTTGCATCTTTTGTATTATCCCCAAGAATATCTGCCACTGCTGATCCACTGTCTTTCCTGCCCGGGCATCCGCCCATTTAACTTTGGCCAACTCTTCCCTCATGGCTCCGTAGTCTCCTTTATTTAATTGCAACACTGACACCTCTGATCTGCTCTTATCCCTCTCAAATTGTAGATAAAAACTTATCATGTTATTATCACTACTTCCTAATGGCTCCTTTACTTCAAGATCACTTATCAATTCCTGTTCATTACACATCACCAAGTCCAAAATAGCCTCGTTCCTGGTTGGCTCAAGCAGAAGCTGTTCCAAAAATACATCCCTTAGACACTCCACAAACTCCCTATCCTGGGGTCCAGCACCTACCTGATTCTCCCAGTTCACCTGCATGTTGAAATCTCCCATAACGACTGCATTACCTTTAGCACATGCGAATGTTAACTCCCTAATCAACTTGTACCCAATATCCACGCTACTGTTTGGGGGCCTGTACACAACACCCATTAGGGTCTTTTTACCTTTACTGTTCCTCAGCTCAATCCACACAGACTCTACTTCCCCTGTTCCCAAGTCAACTCTTGCTAAGGACTGAATCTTATTCCTCACCCCATCTTCCCATATTTCTGTCTCTACGATAGCACGTATATCCTGGTACACTCAATTCCCTCTGGTTCAGATGTAGACCATCCCTTCGAAACAGATCCCAATGTCCCTGGAACAAAGACCAATTATCCAAAAACCTGAACCCTTCCTTCCTGCACCAAGCTCTCAGCCTCGTATTAATGTGCATAATCATTCTATTCTTCGCCTCACTCACACGTGGCACAGGTAGCAATCCCGAGATCGTCACCCTGGAGGTCCTGCCGTTCAGCTTCACTCCTAACTCCATGAACTCTCTAAACAGGACCCCCTCACTCACCTTACCTACATCGTTGGTCCCTACATGGACCACTACATCTGGGTTCATGCCCTCATTCTCAAGAATAGCCTGCACCCGATCTGAGATGTCCCGGACCCTGGCACGAGGGAGGCAACATACCATCCGAGACTCCCGATCTGCCCCACAAAATCTCCTATCTGCCCCCCTAACTACAGAATCCCCTAAAACTATCGCTCTCTTCTCTTCCGTCCTCCCCTTTCTAGTTGAGGGTTCAACCTCTGTGCCAGAGGCAGGACCACTACGACACATTCCTGGTAGGTCATCCCCATCAACATTATCCAGTACGGTATCCTTATTGTTAATGGGAATGGCCGCAGGAGTGCTCTGCACTCTCTGCCTGCTCCCTTTGCCTCTTTGGACCGTCACCCATCTGCCTACTTCTTGTTTTTTTGTGTGACTTCCTCCTGATAACTCCTATCTATCTCTGCCTCTGCCTCCCGAATGATCCGTAGTTCATCCAGCTCCAGCTCCAACTCCCTAACTCGGGCTGATAGGAGCTGCAGCTGGACGCACCTCTTGCAGGTGTGTTCATCAGGGACAACTGTGTTGACCCTGACTTCCCACATACTGCATACGGAGCACACTACTGCTCTGACTGTCTCCCCCATACCTGAACTGAATTAATAGAATAAGTCTAAAAAACACCTAGCGACTTTACCTTCTTCCCCTCAGCGAGCAATCACACAGCCTTACCGAAGTCCCCTTACGCCGAAGCCCACTTAGCCAAAGCCCAGGACTCTGCTTCCACGGACTCCGCTGCCCGCTCTGACAAGAAGTCCTGCCTTTTAAAGTGCGCGCTCGACGCTGACGTCACTCGCGCCTGCGCAGTTCCCCCTCCTCCACAGGTATTGACCAGGTAGGCTTAAATCCTATCTACACGGTCGAATTCTCTGAGCTCCCAGCTGAATCACAAGCTGTAACTTGCTCCCGTGAACCACTACACGGAACCACTATCTTCTCGAAGTTGGATCTGCGAAGCGCCTACCATATGGACCGAATAAAGGAAGTGGACGAGTGGAAGACGGCATTCAATACCCCTTTAGGCCACTTCGAGTACTGGATCATGCCGTTCGGCCTCACCAATGCCCCTGCGTTTTTTTCACGCCTTGATTAACTATGTACTAACAGACTTTATTAACCGCTCTGTCTCTGTCTACCCAGATGACATCCGAATATTTTCCAGCAGTCCCCAGCAACACTTTCATCATGTCCGTCAAGTCCTGCAGAGACTGGATGAGAAAAAAAATATCCGTAAAGCCGGAGAATTGCGAATTCCACGTCCCCTCGTTCAGCTTCCAGGATTATATTATCGAGAGCGGATAGGTGATATCCCTGAACAATTCTAAATGACTCCTTTCACCGTGTATCTCTGCACTTTTATGTTTGCCGAGTCTGTTATCTGTTCCTCAATGTGCCCCAGAGTATGAGTTTATTCGAGTGATGTCCCACTCATAAATAATATTACAATCATTTCTATGTTCTTCGTTCACGTAGCTTTTGGAATACAATGGGCTGATAAGGCTGACACTCATTGCCCGTTGTGTTGCGAGCACAACCATCAATATGCTTGCCTCTGGTGTAAATACTGGAATGATATTTTACTGTCTTTTCTGGATTCAACTCAGTAAACAGATGACTTTATCTGCTGCTTTAACATAAAATACCGATTTACTTGGGGTTATCTCGAAAGTGCCCTGGTGGAAATAACGCAGCACAGCTAATCAAGGTGACGCAACAAGTAATTTCAAATTAGAATCCGTTATGTCCACAGAAACACCTGCAGACAGACTGACAGACAGGCACACACACACACACACACACACACTCACACATAGTCACGCTCACGCATGCTCAGACACACATTTTCCATCTGTCACTCGCACACGCACATCCTCTCAGTAATACTCACTCACTTTCTCCATCTACCGCTTTCTCTCCAACTGTCTCTCTCTGTCACACACACGCACTCACTTCCTCCCTCTCTCTCCCTCTCTCTCTCTCTCTCTCTCTCCCCCCCTCTCTCTCCCCCTCTCTCTCCCCCTCTCTCTCCCCCTCTCTCTCCCCCCTCTCTCTCCCTCTCTCTCTCTCTCTCTCTCTCTCTCTCTCTCTCTCTCTCTCTCTCCCTCTCTCTCTCTCTCTCTCTCCTCTCTCTCTCTCTCTCTCTCTCTCTCTCCTCTCTCTGTCTCTCTCCCCCCCCTCTCTCTCTTCCACGCACTCGATCTCTCGCCACTTCATATTTTAAACTATTTGCCGATGTCTCTGTTCATGCCTTTCTCTCCCGACACCGAAGGCTTCAAACAAGAAGTTTTAATGTTGAGCTTGCAAGTGGATTAATGGACAGAAAAAAAAAAAACAGAAATAACATTGAAACTGTCGCACGGCCATGTTGCAGAAAGAATGCAACGGTAGCCGCAAGAATGAAAAAAAAAACAGTGAGCTGGTGGAACAGAGAGTTCGTTTCAATCCGGAAAGGAAGAGAGTTGACTTGCAATTCACTTGAAATACAAATTAGTGAGAGGAAACGATAGAAGTGCAAGGACATTCAGTCTGATAATACGAGAGTGTGAGTTTCATTCTCCACCTGCTTGTCCCGGGTAGAGTGTGAAGAGGGGCGGTTCATTCTGTACCCATCGGTCTCCGGTGAATGTGAAGCTGTACGGTTCATTTTGTAGATATCAGCCCCTGGTATAAACTGAGAGTGTGGGATTCTGTAGGTGTCACTCTCTGGTTCAGTGATTTCATTCTGTAAATAGCAGTCTCTTCTGAAGTGTGAAAATGTGGGTATCATTCTTTATCTGTCACTCTCTGTTACAGTGTGAGAGTGTGGGTTTCATTTTGTATCTGTCAGTGTTACAGTGTGAGAGTGTGGGTTTCATTCTGTATCTGTCTGTCTCTGTTACAGTGTGAGAGTGTGGGTTTAATTTTGTGTCTGTGAGTCGCAGTTACAATGTGAGACTGTGGGTTTCATTTTGTGTCTGTCAGTCTCTGTTACAGTGTGACAGTGAGGGTTTCATTGTGTATGTGTGTCTCTGTTACAGTGTGAGAGTGTTCGTTTCATTTTGTGTATGTCAGTCTCTGTTACTGTGTGACAGTGTGGGTTTCATTGTGTGTGTGTGTCTCTGTTACAGTGTGAGAGTGTTCGTTTCATTTTGTGTCTGTCAGTCTCTGTTACAGTGTGACAGTGAGGGTTTCATTGTGTATGTGTGTCTCTGTTACAGTGTGAGAGTGTTCGTTTCATTTTGTGTATGTCAGTCTCTGCTACTGTGTGACAGTGTGGGTTTCATTGTGTATGTGTGTCTCTGTTACAGTGTGAGAGTGTTCGTTTTATTTTGTGCCTGTCAGTCTCTGTTACAGTGTGAGAGTGTGGGTTTCTTTTTGTGTTTGTCAGGCGCTGCTCCGGCGGAAATGTGTCGTCTCCGTCCAGAACCTGCGAACATCTGATACAATGTGAGCGGGCTTATAATTTTCTCCAACTTTGCAGCTGTTCCTCAAATCAACTAAATATAGTAAATCTAGTAAAATATTAAAAGAGATTATTTATTCCCAGAACTATTTGATAGATCAAACTTCTTCTGCAGTCGCTTATGTTAAACGTGTGAGATGGACAGAGCACTTGTGAATGATGACGTGTTAAGGAGCAGTACGTCCTGTGTAATAGAGCCATGTGGCAAACAGACCGTTGCTCAACCACATAGAGCCAAGTGAGCTGCGGCTGATCTGAAACTTTATATGGCTTGGCAACACAGCTCCGTATACGTTGTATGAAAATGAACAGAATATTGAACATAATTTATTTAAATAAATAAGTGTGTAAGTAAGATCAGAATTTGGTAGGAACAAACCTTTGAGATACAGCGAGCTTCATGTTCCAGCAACATTTATGTGAATATATTTCTCACAGCAATTCTAAATTGCTACTTTCACCTTGTATCTCTGCTCTCATATGTTCCGTGATTCTGTTATCCATTCCACTATGTGCACCTCAGTATGAGTTTGTTCGAGCGATGTCTTTCTCATAAATAATATAATATTCGTTTCTATTTTCCTATGACAGCCTCAGCTGGTGTGTAATACTTCTTGTATATTTTTTATGGAGTGATGGGATGGTGCAGAAGAAGCTGCACTCTGTGCCTGACCCCGTGAGAGTGTATGATGGGACAGTGCAGAGGGAGTTTCACTGTTTTGGGACATCCGTGATATACTGTGTTTAATCAAGGAACTAATGCTGTCGAACCCCTGTCATGCTATCCCGATTGCATTACTGCGTTGGACCTGTGCTGTGTCCTCGGAGATACCGGCACCCAAGTATTTTACACTGCTCTTACTGTCCACTGCTGAGCTGTGCAGGGCGCCCAAACTTTTGTTTCAGACTCTTTTCCTTTTTTTGTCATTTTGAAACTGTGGAAGATGGAAATAATAAAAATAGTAATATTGGTTAAAATATTAAATTAATATGTCATCTTTTACTTTTTGTCTTTTCGATATCAGGTCATGTTTACCCGCTTAGCTGCTCACAGTAACATAAATTTTGACCGGGGGTGCCCAAACATTTGCATGCCACTGTATTTTGGTTGTTTTTGTGCTGCAATTTATTCCTGCCACAATTTCTCCTTTCACATTTCCCCCGACAAGTCAAGCTCCAAAATCACATGCAGTGCGAATCATTTGTGAATGGTTCCCTCATTCGTGTGTCTCCATCCATCTCACAGTTTTAAATACATATATTTTAATATTTTAAACATGTGAAATTCCGCACATGATGTAATCCAAAGCAATAACAAAACGCTGGAGCAGCTCAGCAGGTCAGGCGGCATCTGTGGACATGAATAAACAGTTGACGATTATTCCATCATCTACCCGAGAGCTTTCTTTGCGTCTGGCAAGTAAGCGGGGAAACGCCATAATAAATGGCGTGGGGAGGGAAAAGAAGAAGCGATTGTTGATCCTCCGTCTTGAGTTTATCACCACCGTGGCACAAGAATAAGCCATGAACCGAAAATATCGGGTCGGGATTAGGAAACAGAATTCTAATGTCTGGACACCAGAAAGCTCCGCTTTTAACGGCTGGAGCGCTGGTGCTTGAAGAAATGAAGCCCAGTTCATCACGGGCCTCGCCAACGTGGAGACGGCCGCAACAGATCAGGAGAAATGTTACCTCACTTTGAAGACTTGTCCGGGGGAGCTGAATAAGAGGTGAGTGGCAGGTGTAGTAATGACGTGAATATCGAGTCTCCTCCTGGTAACAATTCTCCTTCGCTGCTCTGTTCTATTCCCCACACTGGCCTCTTCTCACTTTCCTATCACCCCGTCGTGGTCCTCTCCTTCTTCGCTTTCTCATATGGTGCATTTTCCTCTCCCATCCGAGTCCTTCCTCTCCAGCCCTTTAGCTTCCATGTCCTGTTGGCCTCACCTGTCACCTTCTTGCCCTTCTCCATCTCCTCCACCGGCTTTTCTATTCTGCCTTTCTTTCCGATTCTCAAGAAGGACATAGGACAGAAACGCCAACTTTTTTATTTGTTCACTTCTGTGAATACTGTCTAAGCAACTGAGCTCGTCCAGCATTTTGCGTGTGCTGCTTTTAATATTTGGTTGTGTTTGGTTGTGTTATTGCAGTCTTCCTTTTGAGCCAGTGATGGCTCGCTGTATTCCAATGTTGAACTTGCGTTAAAAGTTATTCCCTATAATGTTCAGTTTGGTAATGACTATGGAAACTTACACTCATGCAATGAGTTTCCGAGGCCGGGAGCTCCCATCCTTGCCGCTACAATAATTTGGAACTAGTTACTGTCATGAACACCAGGTTGTCATTGCTCTCACTATGTGATTTTGAGATGGTCCTGTTACAATCAAATATTACATTGCAGGAAGGCAGTGCTGAATTTCTTTGTCAGTTGTACGGCTCCGAGTTGTGACACGGAAAGGACAGTCTGCGCCCGCTTGAAACAATTCGGCTGCTTAAGGTATTGAAACCAGTTGAACAGAGTTGCAGATGAGAACAGATGAGAGTGTATCAGGGCAGCGTGAGGGTCAGGAAGTGTTGAAAACAGAGAATTGTGTCCGTCCATCTGAAAGGATTCTGGAGAGACACGGATAATCAATGGACAACATTCTAACTTTCTTCTTGAAAGTAGAGGGAACGTGTGCTGTTCAAATGGACCCTCAGTGTCGGATCGGTTTCAAAAACAGAGTGAGAGGGGAAGTCAGCACCTGCTTCAGCTGCTGCCTGAACTTAGTCTGGCTGACGGCGTAAAGAGCGGTGTTCGTGCAGCAGCTCAGGAGTTGCAGCATGTAGCACAGTTCGTTGAAAAATGTAGGTATCCTCAAACAATATGGGATGCGCACTACATAAAGCATTCTGTTCCATATTGCCATCACCCCGTACAACGCCCATAACAGGATGAAATTTCCCGAGACGACCAGCAGTAAAACGAGGGACTTTCGGCGGTTCTGCATCTCCGTATCTCCGGAACTCAGACCACGGCTGGAAGCCCGGAGTCTGCCGCGGGCTCTACTGGCCACTACAACGTTCGTGATGGTGAAAGCATTGAGCAAGATAACCACGAGGAACGGGATCACAGTCGAAAGGACAGTACGAGCGACATCGATTACTGACCAGACGAATGTCCCTAGTACTCCCCATTCCTGCATGCAAGGCCACGCTATGTTCGAAGAAGCATATGTATCTTGGACCATGAAGAACCAGAAAACGTTCTTTAAAAAACTCAGTGCAGTCACTGTACTCAGTACCACAGCGACCGTTCTCCCAGTGCCATACTTAGCGTTTAGATCCTGGAAGCAAATGGCCACAAATCGATCAAAGGTGAAGGCGACGGTGAACCAAACAGAGCAATCTGTGGCGGCCTGCATTAAGAAGACGTGGGTTCTACACACGCGGACATAAAACAGGAAGGAGAACTCATCCGGAAAAGCCTTCGGAATTTTCATCAATATAAAGTCCAGGAAATCGACCGCTAGGTCAGCCGCTGACATGGCCATCAGATAGCGGGTGACTGTTTTAGAGAGTCCGCACTTTCCCCGTGATAGTATGACAATCGTCAGCACGTTCACTGTGAAACGCAGAAGTACATAAATTATACCTCAAACTGAGAGCATTGTTGCAAAATTTACTCAGACCAAACTCAAATACTTGCGCGCTCCAGAAGTGGAAGAATTTATCGGTAATTGGCAGCAATTCTTTGGTCAGTCAGGGATTAATATTCAATGAGCACGCTAATCACTGGAAGTGACGTCATCCACCGGACAGAGGAACCTGTGGATTTCACGATTAGAGTGAGGACAAAATTGAGCAGATAGCGTCTGTATGACTTTTCTCCACACAGAAATATACAATCTGAGGGAGGCAGTAAATATTGTGTTCAACTTGAGCCATATTTTAGTCGAACAAATCGAGTTGATATTCGCCCCGGTTCAGTGCAGTGTCTTTGATCTCCATACCTCACGGTAACACACGGTCAAAGTCAATAAAACAGATCGAATACCGTGGCTACATGCAAAATGGAACTGGGGTCAATAAGATCCGTAACATTTCAGCTGAACACGGTTCGGGGAAAGGCCGCAGCCTTTGTACCTGTCGCTGTTTTTGCACCTGCGTTATCTAATCAAACATTTCACCAAAAGGCACGGATCTGATCAGTATGTTATAAGTGACCGACTCCTCAGTCCCTTTGAAAGGGCAGTGTTTCAGAAGCATAGAAAAGCTGAAAACAGAAGAGTACTGAAGTCTGATGTTTCAGGTGGGAGCGATGCAGACAAACACCCAAATATAGGTGCTGCTGAATCTGTCGGACGGTGATTCAACGCCTTGGTGTCGCTATCAGACCACAGGAGGAGTATATTTGTAGGTAATGGAGATGGTTGGAAAATATTAATCCCCAGTGAACACACGGGTACACAATGAGAGTGAGAAGGCTGCAGGGGATCGAAACTGGCGGAATGAACAAGTTCAAGAATATTTCGGTCAACCCAAGGATTAAAATAAATTAGTCAGGTAGGGGTCCGGTGGAGAGAGTAAAGCAATGTGTCCAATAGTAACTCAGGTACGGATAGAGTCATCGCGCACTGATCGCATTATCAGTGGCTGGGGTGGTGCATTTTAATTTCCGCAAAACCGCCGGATTAAGGTAAGAGGCTGAATTGCCATCATCACTGAACCAACAAGCACGAATTTTAATGACGCGGATGCAGATTACGTAAAATTTTCACACACTGCCAAGATGGTTTTGAAGTTTTCACTATATCTAAGCCTACTGATTTTCCATCTCACCGATTGTCCTCTTGCATTCAGTTATCCGACCGGAATCTCGCAATACCTCTCACTGCCCCCGCCACCCCCGCTCCTCGCACTGACTGCTGTAATTTCTACGCCATTTTAGTTCTTTCGCTGAGGTCATGACTGATCTTACTGATTTGTTCCGCAGATACTTTTTTCTGCGGATAGAAAATGTTCCCCGGTCTGGCAAGATGCAGATGTCATGTACTGGGTGTTGGTTTAAACGTGTTTTAGACTAACAAACGATAGAAAGGCATAAGCGACTCATTTTTCCCTGATGACTCACTGTTCGGTTCGCGCTGAATGCATTGCTGGTCGAACTATAAACCGACCTTTAGTGAGAAAGTCAAACATGTTCCAAGTGTGTGTGAGGAGCAGAGTCAGAGGTTCTGCACAAAAGTCGGTCAGAGCTTAGAAAGGGCGACAGCGAGTAGGTGAAATTCCTCTCTCCGAAGCCAGGTACTGAATAGGGAATTATGGGTTCATCATGCCCGGTGACCGAGAGGACCAAAATCGTCGATTCTCCACAGGCGGAGCAGATTTGTGGGTTTTTCTTTGAATATCGAGTAACGGAGCGGACAGAGATTTGCTCTATCCTCAGAGTCGATAAAAAGCAGGCGGATGAAGACGTCCATTACAGCTATGTGTGATGTTTACAGAAGCTTAGCCTAGCGGGCACGAACAGATTTTGCACCAGGCGCAATGGTAAGTTTACATTCTCGACATTAAAAGGAAAGACAAGAAAAGAGAACGGCGCTTACGGTTGTAAATCTGCAGACACTGGTGCCGCCGACAAGATACACTGAACCAACTCAGCGAGACTCATCAGCAGGCTCCAGTCCTGGGACCGCCGCCGTCTGGAAGTTCAGGAGCAGCACAGCCTGGGGACTGCGCTGTCCTGACATTTCCCTCTGAAATGCGCTACAGGTGTGACAACGTCCCATCGTATATACGTCCCTAGTCCCGATTGAAGAATACAGGGACACTGAGGACTCCATGTAGGTTTGCTAAGTATATAATATGGTATTCGTGCAACCTCCAAATCACATAACGTCCGATTTCACAGAACGTATCTTGGACGTTAAGCGATGCATATATTAGAACGTAGAAAATAATATCGCAATTCCTTTACAGTCTCCTGGTCCTGTCTCCCCAGCAACCATGTGGAATATCTTTTCTTAAAGTACGTCAGCCGCTCCACAAGACAACTGACACAACCTTTCTCAAGGACAGTTAGGGATGGACAACGCAATGCTGAGTCAGAAAAGAGAATAAATGGTCAGTCTGCCACCGACGTTGCAACATTTATCGAATATAAACGTGGAATTACGAGTATTTATCAAGCAAGCAAAAAGAAAATTGTGTATTTGTGGGTAACATGGGGAGGAGTGAACGTGATATGTGTGTTGTGTGCGATAATAAGACCATGGTACAGCTACCGCCCGAATTAGTTTCAACACAAGACTTCGACTTACCAACGGTGGCAACAATAGCAAGAATTGAGTAGTAAACCGGCTCAAATTCCAAGAGTGCAATTCTGATCCGCTGTGATAATGTTAGTGCTTCTGAGTGAGTTTTGAAGTAAGCATCCCCTTTGAAACGTTCTGATCGATTAGAGTAAATTCCCACTGAACTGATCCCAGTTTCCGACCCGTTGTTAAACTGTCCCACTCTACTCTCCGGGACTGGTGCGTCGGAACTCCGATCGCCATGTCTGTTGAACAATTTCATTACCGGAGGCGTTGCTCGTACTGACAATCATTGCATGAAACCCCTATTTGTACTAAAAAAGCACAAACCGATGACGTAATCAGGCCTCCTGGGTGTTCACTTAATTAAACCGAATGAACGAACAAGGCCAGTTAACCCTTGCATATACAGTGACAGAAAAAAGTAAGGATAGAGTGGAGGGAACAGTATGCAGGGAACGGGGTTTAAACCTAGATGTCATGAGCATTCAGTAGAGAAAACTATCACCGGGACTGATTGGCCGAACATTTTCTCCAGATGGCTGGAGCATTACATAGATTCTTTTTTAACATACGCATTCTGTGGTGTCGGCATGTATAAGCGCTCGGTAACAAACTTCCGCAAGTTTGTGAACAAGATCAAATCTTCAACTTCTCAAATGTAAAAAACGATACAAAGCCACTTCATACCAAAAGAGACATTTTGGAAGCAACAAGGACCCTGTTAAATTTCAAGGTGGAAACACGGTAGATGCTCCACTCAGAATATCGCATTCTCCGGTTATAGTTTTTCTTGTACATGTGGATGTGTACTCGGTATCATTCCCGCTTCACACCACGTTTGCTTTTCAGATATTAAGATGCCATTTAGTTATTCCGTTTAAATCACAGAGCGAGGTACAAGTAACAATTCATTGTCAATTTCGTTGCACCGTCAGAAAGTTCTGATGATATTTATCCTCCCTGAACCCGCATAATTTACAAAGACGAGAAAATCTGCAGATGCTCGAAATCCAAGCAACACACGCAATGCTGGAGGAACTCAACACGTCAAGCAGCGTGTATGGAAATGTGTGAACAGTCGACGTTTCAAGCCGAGGCCATTCACCAGGACTGGGAGCAGAAGGCTGAAGTCCCACACCAGCGGGCTCAATAGCAACTATTTCACTTTAACGATTCGACACCCAAGTATGTAATTACTGCGGTTCAGAAGCACTTTGCACCAAAATGGGCTGAGTTTTATTCCAATTGTCTGCTTGCCAAATCTGTGAATATGCTTATATTTGAGGCTGCACAAACAGGTAACTGTACATACAACTTTAAACTCGGATTGCTACTTCCGAACTGTCACTTACCAAAAGACTATAAGACAATGAAATACGATTAGGCCACATCCAGTCCGCTCCACAATCCCACCATGGATTAGTCATGAGCCCCCTTAACCCCTATCACCAGCTTTCTCTCCTGATACCTCTGAAATCCTACTTCTCCGGAACCTAGAGGACTCCACTTTAAATATACGCGGTGATGGGGCGATAATGTCTCGTGAACTGAACTGAGTTTTGAGGAGGTCAGCAAGTAGTTCGAGGAATGTATGGTTCTAGGCATTGGATAACTGCGCATTGGCAAACTCCCGCAAGACGGTCTGCTCCAGAGTAGTGCAATACACAGTGCCCAGAAACCGACATCGTGATAGGTGACACAATGTTCTAGGGGGCTGGGGAATACACTTGTTTGGGATTGCAGTCCCGTAACCAGTGATGTGCACAACGATCGATGTTGGGTATTTGATAAATAGCTCTACATGCTCTAAATTATCCACACCAGGGAAGTATGACCTGCGAAAGACACCAGTGTCATAACACAAAATCTGAAATAGAGTCTGTGCGATTTCTGGCGGCCCAAACGTACGCCTCCTCTTCATGTCTATAGAATCGATAAATTCTGGCAATAAACCGGATGACAGGAAAACTGCAAGCGTTACTCCGCTATTTAAGAAGGGTGGGAAACAGCAAAAAGGAAAGTATAGACCTGTTAGCCTGACATCAGTGGTTGGGAAGTTGTTGGTATCGATTGTTAAGGATGAGATTACAGAGTACCTGGAAGCACATGACAAGAAAGGCCAAAGTCAGCATGGTTTCCTGAAAGAAAAATCCTACCTGACAAACCTACTGTAATTCTCTGCGGAGGTTACAAGCTGGGTCGACAAAGGAGATGCAGCAGACGTGGTGTACATGGATTTTCAAAAGGCCTTTGACAAGGTGCCGCACATGAGGCTGTTCAGCAGGATAACGGTCCATGGAATTACAGGGAAAGTATTAGCGTGAGTGGAGAATTGGCTGTTCGGCAGAAAACAGAGTGGGAATAAAGAGATCATACCCTGGCTGGCTGCTGGTTACCAGTAGAATTGCACAGGGGACGGTTTTTGGACTGACACTTTTTACGATATACGTCAATGATTTGGACTACGGTATTAAAGGATTTGAAGCTACATTTGCCGATGATACAAAGATAGATGGAGGAGCGGGTAGTGTTGAGGAATCAGAGACCTGACAGAGAGACTTAGTAAAATTAAGGGATTGGGCAAAGTATTGGTAAATGAAATACAATGTCGGAAATACAAATATGGTCATGCACTTTGGTGGAAGATATAAACGGGCAGAGTATTATTTAGATGGGGAGAGAATTTAAAATGTCGAGATGCAAAGCGCATTGGGAGTCCTTGTGTAAGATACCCCAAAAGGTTAACCTCCAGGTTGATTCGGTTGTGACAAAGGCAAAACAAATGTTAGCATCCATTTCTAAAGGTGTAAAATATAAGAACAGGGATGTGATGTTGAGGCTCTATAAGGCACTTGTGAGACCGCATTTGGAGTTTTGTGTGCAGTTTTGGGCTCCTTGTTTTAGAGAGGATATACTGACATTGGAAAAGTTTCAGAGAAGATTCACGAGGATGATTCTAGGAATGAGAGAGTTACGGTGATTGGAAGGTCTGTAGGCCCTTGGGTTTTATTCCCCGGACTTCAGGGGCTCCTCTTTATAACAGTTGGTCTGTTGGTGCCGAAGAATTATTGTCCCGACATAATATTTCTCATCATGTGGATCTCCATCCCAGGGTCACCGTCACCTGAGCTATCTGGGTCACCTGACATAGGCAGGGAAAGAGTAGAGGTCCTGAATGAAGACGACAGGGAGTTAGGAAGGAAGTTGAAAAGCAGGACCTCAAAGGTAGTAATGTCGGGATTACTACCTGTGCCACGCAACAGTGGGTATAGGAATAGAATGAGGTGGAGGATAAATGCGTGGCTGAGGGGTTGGAGCAGGGGGCAGGGATTCAGATTTCTGGATCACGGGGACCTTTTTTGACCTGTGTGGCCTGTATAAAAAGAACGGGTTGCACTTGAATCCTACGGAGAACAAATATCCTGGCGGGCAGGATTGATAGAGCTGTTAGGGAGGTTTTAATCTAGTTTGGCGGGGGCGGGGGGGGGGGGTTGGGAATTTGCATGTTTGCGCAGCGATTAAGGTAGAAAGACAAGGGTATGAGGTCAAGTGTTCTGAGTTGATGAGGAAGGACAGGCAGGGGACAGAACATTATTGTAGCCAGTTAAAGGGGTTGAATGTGGAATAGTAGATGAATTTTGAATTTCCTTACAGTTTAGAAAATATTCTTTTTTTTCATCCAGCTAAGTCCGTGGACCTAGAATTCCCCAATTAGTCCATCTTCCAATTCTTTGCCCATTCTCCCAATCTGTAAGCAAGCTCCCTGCACCCTGAACACCACCCCTATCTATTTCCTTTTGGCAACAGTATTATCACTACTGTTATCCAAATCGTTGACTTTTAACGCGAAAATTCCCGCCAATGTGGAATACAACTTATTAATGTTCAATGTGGAATAAAACTTCTCATTCCGACCCCACCAGTCCGTTAGTTGGAACTTTAACGTTTACGTTTTCCGTTGTTAAGCTGTCAAAAGCTTTCTGGGAATCCAAGCGTTTCCAAAACCAGGGGCGCACCGGCTGCCGTGGCTGATTTCCTTAATATTAGATTCCAGCATTTTCCCAACCAAAGATCTCAAGCAAACTGTCCAATTCTTTTCCTTCTGCCTCAATGTGCACTGAATTTCGAACATGGGCATGAACAGGCATGTGGGGATACACATAGATTTGTGTGAATTTGCGAATCAGGATTTGCACACGAATGACTGAATGCCTTCGGAGTCGATACTGCCATGTTCTGATGTGCATGTGGGGGTGTCAGTAGTTTGGTGTGCTCACTGAGGTTGTGTGAGCGATATGGGTTGCATATGGTCTTGGATCTGGGGATGCGCTCCGATTTAGTGGTTACACATGGAATTAGCGGTCTGCTCGGATATGGGGTGCACACCTATTTGGGGATAGCATATTTAGGGGTGTGTTGGAGAATATGGGAGTCGCCACGTTTTTGTGGGTGCATATGGGGGTTCTGGCTGTGTCGGCGAATTTGGTGACGTGCGCACGGACTTTAGGATGCGTGTGTGTTTTTAATGTGAAGGCAGCCATTTTGTGCTTAGAATGATTATTCCTCAAGTATAATATAAGCTTGTTTGGTTGCCAGTGTGTTTGGGGTGCACATGCATTTTGGGGTGCGCTCTTATTTGGGAATGGCGCAGATTTGGGATTACAGACAGATTTTAATGATGTGAACGTATGTACTGTTGAATATGGTTTGGGGTGACACGCAGATTTTGCTATGTCGCCGATCTGCAAAAGGATTTCGGGTCGTAGACGGTATTTTAATCTTTAATGTTGATGCAGATATTTTCTAAATTGTTTGAAATGATTCTTGCTTTATTTGTCAGGCTGTTGTGGGTGCGGACATATTTGGGGATTGTGCAGCTTTAGTGTGGTTTTGGCAAACATGGGATGCACACTGGTTTAGATGTGTGTAAGCCAATAAGGCGATGCTTACGGATTTCGGGTTCTACGGATTTGGAGTTGTGACGTATCTGAAAATCCCTTCAATTACAGATACTGTCATAATAAATACACTTTGATCTTTCAGCAGTATACTTGTTAAATTATGGTGGCGGCGGGTATTGGTGAACTGTTTAAAATGATTCCTGCTCTGAGATAATCAATTAGGCAGCGGTGCTGTCAGATTGTTTGAGGAGCGCACTGCTTTGGGGTTTGCGCAGATTTAGGGCAGTGTCGGTAGAACTGCGATGCACGTTCATTTGTCGATGTGAATAGGCTTAGAGATGAACGGGTTCAAGATGCGAATTAATTTGAGTTGTTTTGGCTTATATTCTGATGTTTACTGATTTAGCGATTCTCAGAGATCTGAGGTGTCTGCGGATATGGAGTTATGTTTTATCTGAAGGCAGTTTCATTTACAAATACTTACATTTTAACTGCAGCTTTAACTTTAGACAGTATTCGTGTTATTTTGTGGTGGAGGCAGCCATTTTTAGAACTGTTTGAAATTATTCATTCTCTGGAATGCTCTGCTGTACATATGGGGGTGTCAGCGAGTCTGGAGGGCTCATCGATTTGGGGGTGCACACTTAGGATGTGCGCCGATTTATGAGTAAACATGGATTTGGGGTTTCACACGGATTAGTGGATGAAGACAGATTTGAGTGTCTCGAAGTGTCGGGGGCTGCACGCAAATATGGTGTGCATGGCGATTAGTTGTGTCAGGGATTTTTTTACTACAATTTATCAATAAAAGCATTTTCACTGTTGTACTTTGCTTTGATGATTGTTTACGTTTGATTTTGTCAACTGTTCGATTTTTTTTGTTGCTCAAAGATGATCTTAAATTCATGTGGGATTGCCAGCGAGTTTGTGGGCGCACACGGATTTGTGTCTGTCGATGGATGTGTAGGCATGACAAATCAAATTTACAGAAACCTGAACTAAATATACATTGAACATTGTTCTTGCTATTACTTAAGTATCAGCCAGCTAGTTTGTGAACTGTTCGAAGTGATTCTTGCTCTGGAATAAATTAATGTTCATGCGATGTATCAATGGAACTGTGATAGTCCGCACAGATTTAGGAGAGTTTCGGCCAGTATGAGCATACAATGATTTTTGGGGTGCGTGTGGATTTGGGAACGCACCCGGATTTGATGGTTTTGAATTTTGGAGTTGTGCAGATTTAGTAACGTATCGGTAAATATGGGTGCACAGAGATTTAGGGTCGGTGAGGGTTTCACCCATGTTTGCACGCAGACATGGGTTTGCTTGAGGATTTGCGGATATGGCCAAGTTTAGGTGCGTCTCGGCGCGTACGGGTACTCATGGACTTGTGGGTGCCGGTTGGTTTGGGTTTCTGATGAATTTTGAAGTCGATTGTCGAACATTTAATAGTAATTGTACCTTAAACTTAGAACTTGGTTCTCGCTATTTCTTGAAGGTGAATGCTGTTAATTTGTTCACGTTTTGAAATGATTGTTCGTTTGGAAACACCTAATGTGCATAAGTGGCTGTCAGTAGATTTGTCGATGTACACGGTCTTCGAGTGTTCACAGATTGCGGGATGCGGTGGATGTTGGGTCGTGACGAATGTCAGGATTGTTTCATTAATAGGTGCTTTATTAATAAAGGCACTTTCTATGGGATAACATAATGTGTATGTGAAGGTGTTGGCAGGTTGGGAGTGCACAGCGACGAAGTGTGCCTACTGATATGTGAGTGCATGTAGAGTTGTGCGATTTGCTAGATTTGGGTTAATTACACATATCAAGGTTATGCCCTTTACTGATACACTAATAAATAATACAATTTAGCGTTAAACTTCGTTCTTGCTATTTTTACGGTTTATTAAGCCATCTTGTGAAAAGTTTGAAATGATTCTTGCTCTGGGAGAAACGATGGTACATGTAGGGACGCAATAATATTTGGGGATATGCAGAGATTTGTGGATGTGCATGGCGAGTATGGATACACAGGGAGCTGGTGGTGTCGGTGGATTAGGGTGTGTGACGAATCACAGTGTTGTCTCGGTTATAGATAATTTGAGAATAAATGTACACCGAACTTTGAACTTTGTTCTCCTTTCTCAAGGAGAAATGTGAACTGTTTAAGATGACTCCTGCTTTTGAAGAATCTAGTGTGCAGGTGGGTTTGTCAACGGGTTTGGGGCGCACATGGATTTTGGGGTGCGCCCTTATTGCTGATGTGCCCAGATTTGGGGGTGCACACGGATTTGTTTATTCGCGCATATTTAGGCGTATGTCTTCGAATATGGAGGTGCATTCGGATTTTGGGTTCCACCAGATTTAGGCGTGTCGGCCGATTTGGAGTTGTAGATGAATTTTGGGATGTGTGAGAATTTTTCACGTGGAAATAGCACTTTGTGAACTGCTTGAAATGATTCCTGCTCTGAGTAAAATATATTATGCATGTTGGCGTGTCAGAATGTTTGTGCATCGATTTGGGGATTGTGCAGATTTAGTGTGCTCTCAGCAAATATGGAGATGCACTCCTGTTTGAGGAGGCGAACAGATTTACTGATGTAACCGCCAGTATTGAGGTACATTCTGATTTGGGAATACTTATTTATTTAGGATCATGTCGGCCAATGGGTGGCTGTTTTACGGATTTCAGGTTTCTCACAGAGTTTTTGTGCCTGCGGATTTAGCGTTGTGACGTATCTGAATTTTGCTTCATTTATAGATACTTTTAGAATCAATGCAAAAATTTCAACATTATTCTTGTTACTTTAAGGTGGAGGTAGACATTTTCTGAACGCTTTAAAATATGTTTTGTTCTGGAATACTGAACGCTGCATGTGGGGATGCTAGCATTCTTTAGGATACGCACTGAATTAGGAATTGCGTAGAATTAAGATAACGTCGGCAACTGTGGTGTACACACTGTTTTATGGGCTGCGCATCGATTTCGGCATGCGTGAATATTTAGGGCTGTGTACTGGAATACGGGGGTGAATACGGATTTGGGGGTGTATCTGGATTTGGTGATGTGCGACGTTTTAGGGAGTGTTGTCTTTTATCCGGATACTTACGGATTTGGAAATACACCAAGATTTGGGTTTCACAGCTCATCTGCCTTTGCAATCAAATTTTGGATTGTGTGTGTATTTTTAATGAATCAACAGCCATTTTCTGAAATGATTCCTCCGCTGATATAATTTATTTTGCATGAGAGATGACAGCGGGTCTGCAGTGTACACTAATTTGTGGATTGCACAGATTTAGTGGTGTCTGCTATTATAGATGTACACACCGATTTGGGTGCGCCTATTGATTTAGGGTTGTCTTCCTCAATATAGGGAGGTTTACGGAATTCGGGGATCCCATAGATTTGTGGTGCCTGCGGATTTGCAGTTGTAAGGTATTTCAAGGTTGCATCATTTATAGATACTCCCATTCTCAAAATACTTTGAATTTTCAACGGTACTCTTGTGGCTTTATTGTGGAGACAGCCATTTTGCGAAGTTCGAAAAGATTCCTCCTCTGGGATACTATACTGCGAAAGTGGGGGTGTCAACGTGCTTGTGCTGTACATGGATTTGTGAGTGTGCACTTACTTTGGAATATGCGCAGATCTGGGGGTATTCTTGGATGTGGGGATGCACACGCGTTAGTAGATGTGCACAGCTTTGGGTGTCTCCGCAGATATAGGATTGCATACGAATTTGGGTGTATATGCGGATTTGTGGCGTCTTTGTATTAGGAAATGAGACGAATATCAAGGTACACACATGTTTGCGGTATCTGTAGTTCTGAATGTATGACGAATTTCCAGTCTGTTTCATTGAAGCAGACGTCCTCTGAAGTGATTCGTGCTCACGGATAATGTAATATGCATAGGGAGGTGACAGAGGGCGGACGGATTTCTGGATGGGTGTCGATGTAGGGGAGAACACGGATTTGTGCCGTTCACAGTCTTTGGGGCGTGCTGTCGAATATTGTGTTGGGATCCGATTGAGGTGCACACGGATTGGGGTGCGTCGCCTGGCTTAGTGATGTCGGTCGATCTGCGGGTGTGATGAATCACAGGGCAATTTGAACATTGAACATATCTCTCGCTATTGTTTATAGTGGAGACAGCTAATATATGATTTATTCTTCCGCTGGGATAATCTGATGTGCATATCGCAGTGTCAGCAGATTTTGGTGTGCGCGCGGATGTGGTGATATGTTCAGATTTTTTAGTATGACGGCGAATATGAAGTAGCACATGCATTTGGTGATGTGCTCCGATTTGCCCATGCCGGTAAATTCGGGGGTGCACACAGATTTTCGAGGTGTCGTTGTATTAGGAGGTGCAGACTAATTTCTGGTTTGAATGTGTACTGGTGGTACACATGGATTAGGGGTTGCACATATGATGTGAGGGTGGTGTGGATTCGGGGATGTGCGCACATTTAGGGCTGTTGTGGTAAAAATGGGTGAAAACGGAAAAGATTATGGGAGTTGATTCAGAGATGTGAAAACTCAAGGGTGTTTTATTTACAGATACATCTGTAATAAATATACTGTGAATATTGAACTCTGTTCTTCCTGTACTTTTAAATGTGGAGACAACTATGCTCTGAACTGTTTGAAAGGGTTCTCGATCTGCGATAATCAATTCTGCATGTAGAGGTGTCAGAAGATTTGATACTGCACGAAGATTTGGCGGTGAACACGGATTCGGGAAAACGTGTGGAAGTGGGAATAGGTACAGATTTAGGGTTGTGTTGGCGCACATAGGTGCACACGGATTTGTGGATGTCAGTTGATTTGCGGTTGTGACGAATCTCAAAGTTGTTTCTTTTAACTGGGCGGAAAAGTGGCGGAGGGAGTGTAACCGTAGCCGCATAAATGAAAGAAAACAGTGAGTTGGGAGATCAGAGAGTACGTTTCAATCCGGAAATGAAGAGCGAGTTGATCTGAAATTCAATTTACATACACATTAGTGAGTGGGAACGACAGCAGTGAAGCGACAATCAACAAACGGGAGCCATACCGTCGGATAATATGAAAGTGTGAGTTTCATTCTCCACCTGCCTGTCGCGGGTAGAGTGCGAAGAGGGGTGGTTCATTTTGCATCCACAGGTCTCCGGTGCAAAGTGAGATTGTGCGGTCCATTTTGTAGACATCAGCCCCTGGTATAAACTGAGAGAGTGGGGTTCTGTAGGTGTCACTGTCTGGTTCAGTGAATTCATTCTGTAAATACCAGTCTCTGTTACAGTGTGATAGTGTGGGTTTCATTCTGTATCTGTCAGTCTCTGTTACATTGTGAGAGTGTGGATTTCATTCTGTATCTGTCAGTCTCTGTTACAGTGTGAGAGTGTGGGTTTCATTCTGTATCTGTCCGTCTCTGTAACAGTGTGAGAGTGTGGGTTTCATTTTCTGTTTTTCTGTCTCTGCTCGAGCGGAAAGCGTGTTCTCTCCGTCCAGAACCTGGGAACATCTGATATAGTGTGAGCAGGCGTATAGTTTTCTCCATCATTCCTGCTCTTCCTCAAATCAATTAAATATATCCAATCTAGTAAAAAACTAAGTAAAATAGATTCTGTATTCCCATAACTGTTTGCTAGGGCAAGCGCTTTCTGAAATCCTTTATTTTAAACCTGTGAGATGGACAGTGAACTTATGAATGATGAACTGTTACGGAGCTGTGCGCCCTGAGTGATAGGGTCATATGGCAAGCGGACCGTTCGGCCCGACTTCGTTGCTCAACCCCATAGAGCCAAGTGAACAGCGCCTGATCTGAAACTTTCTATGGCTTGGTAACACAAATTCTTATATGTTGAATGAAAATAAACAGAATATTGATATTTATTAACTTTAGTAAATAAGTGCGTAAGTACGTTCAGAATTGGATAGGAACAGACCTCTGGCAAGTAAGCGGGGAGAAGCCAGAATAAATGGCGTGGGGAGGAAAAAGAAGAAGTGAAATGCGTATAAATGATAAAGCGCTGGAGCGGTAGGACTCTGTAAAGAGAGGACAGTGGAGCTCAGGGTAAACGGCGCAGGACGGGGACGACGTGTGAGGTGAAGAGCGGGTGAGAATAAACATGAGGACAGAGCAGTGAATAGAATTAGAGGGGAGGTGGAGGAATGTTTGTAACCGAAATTAAAGACATCAGGTTGTTGCTCCTACGTCTTGAGTTTACCCTCACCGTGGCACAAGAATAAGCCTTGGACAGAAAATATCGGGTCGGGATTAGGAAACAGAATTCAAATGTTTGGACACCAGAATGCTCCGCCTTTCGCCGCTGGAGCGTTGGTGTTCAACGAAATGAAGCCCAGTTCATCACGGGCCTCGCCAGCGTGGAGAAGGCTGCAACAGATCAGGAGAAGTGTTACCTCACCTTGAAGACCTGTCCGGGGGAGCTGAATAGGAGGAGGTGAATGGCAGGTGTAGTCGGCTGGCCGCTTGCAGGGAAAAGTACCGTGAGTGAGATCAGTCGAGAGGGAGAGGTGACAGATGGAAATCACTCCCGAACGATCCCTCCCCAAAGCGGAGTGATGGGAATGGGAGGTAGTGGTTTGTTTCTTTGAGTTATCCCTTTAAAAATATGGTCGGCCTATCCGCGCTCACATACTCTTCCCGCCGCCTTAACAGCGACAGTGTTCCTCTTGTCCATACCTACCACACAATGTCACCCCGAATTCTACACTGCAATTTCCACCATCCTACCAAGAAACTTACTTTTACCTCTCCCCACTCTCGACTCTCCGTTTTCCGCAAGGTTCAGGAGCAAAACATTCTAATTCTGTCTGGGAAGCCTCCATGGCGTGAATATCGAGTCTCCTACCGGTAACAATGCTCCCTCGCTGCTCTGTTCTATTCTCCACACTGGCTTCTTCTCACTTTCCTATTACCCTACCCCCCGGGGTCCACACCTTCTTCCCTTTCTCCTATGGTTCATTTTTCTCTCTCATCCGAGTCCTCCTCTCCAGGCCTATAGCTTTCCTGTCCTGTTGGCTTCACCTGTCCTTCTTGCTCCTCTCCTTCCCCTCAATCAGCTTTTCTATTCTGCCGGCTTTACCCCCCCTCTCCGATTCTCAAGACGGACATTGGACAGAAACGCCAACTATTTTATTTGTTAACTTCCGTGGATACTGTCTAAACAACTGAGTTCCTCCAGTATTTTGCGTGTGCTGCTTTTAATATTTGATAGTGAGATATCGTGCCGGAACTTCCGATTCGAATTTGTTATTTCCTTTTGAGCCAGTGATGGCTCACTGTATTCCAATGTTGAAATTGCGTTAAAAGCAGTTCCCTATAATGTTCAGGTTGGTAATGACTATGGAAACTTAAACTCATATAATGAGTTTCAGTGGCCAGGAACTTCCCCCATCCTTGCAGCTACAACAATTTGGAACTAGTTACTGTCATGAACACCAGGTTGTCATTGTTCTCACTATGTGATTTTGAGATGGTCATGTGTCTAATATTACATTAGTTTTACGGCTCCGCGTTGTGACTCGGAAAGGAAAGGCTGCACCTGCTTGAAACAATCGGGCTGCTTAATGTATTGAAACCGAATGAACGGAGTTGCAGACGACAACAGATAAGACTGTATCGGGGCAGTGTGAGAGTCAGCAAGTGTTGAAACCAGAGAGTCGTGTCCGTCCGTCCAGGAGAACCTGGAGCAACACGGAAAGTCAATGGACAATATTCAGACCTCTTTCTTTAAAGTAGAGAGAAGGACGCTGGTCAGATGGACCGTCAGTGTCGGATCCGTTTCCAAATGAGAGTGAGAGGGGAAGTCAGCACCTCCTTCAGCTGCTGTCTGAACTTAGTCTGGCTGACGGCGTAAAGAGCGGTGTTCGTGCAGCAGCTCAGGAGTTGCAGCATGTAGCTCAGTTCGTTGAAAAATGAAGGTATCCTCATCCAATACGGGGGGGTTACTACATGAAACATTCTGTTCCAAATAGCCATCACCCCATACAACGCCCATAACAGGATGAAATTTCCCGAGACGAACAGCAGTAAAACGAGGGACTTTCTGCGGCTCTGCATCTCCGGATCTCCGGAACTCTGACCACGGCTGGAAGCCCGGAGTCTGCCGCGGGCTCTACTGGCCACTACAACGTTCGTGATGGTGAAAGCATTGAGCAGGATAACAACGAGGAATGGAATCACAGTCGAAAAGGCAATACGACCTACATCAATTACTGTCCAGAATAGTGACCCCAGTATTTCCCACCTCTGCATGCAAGGCCACATTAGGTTAGAGGAAGTATATACATCTTGGACCATGAAGAACCAGATAACGTTCTTTAAACAACTCAGTGCAGTCACTGTACTCAGAACCACAGCGACCGTTCTCCCAGTGCAATACTTAGCGCTTAGAACCTGGAAGCAAATGGCCACAAATCGATCAAAGGTGAAGGCGACGGTGAACCAAACAGAACAATCTGTGGCGGCCTGCATTAAGAAGACGTGGGTTTTACACACGCGGACGTAAAACAGGAAGGAGAACTCATCCGGAAAAGCCTTCGGAATTTTCATCAATATAACGTCCAGGAAAACGACCGCTAGGTCAGACGCCGACATGGCCATCAAATAGCGGGTGACTGTTTTAGAGAGTCCGCACTTTCCCCGTGACAGAATGACAATTGTCAGCACGTTCACTGTGAAACACAGAAGTACAGAAATTATACATCAGATTGAGAGCATCATTATAAAATTTGCTAAGGACAAAATCAAATACTTGCACGATTCAGAGGTAGCTGAATGATTCGCTGATTGGCGACGGGTTTTGTGTCAGTCAGGAATCAATATTCCATACGAATGCTAATTAGTGAATCTGATGTCACCAACTGAACAGAAGACGCTTTGAAATCCTGTATCCGAGTGAGGACAAAAATGAGCGAATGTCATTTGCATCATTTCTCTCCCCAAATAAAATATACAATCTGAGAGAAGCAGCAAATATTAAATTCAACAATGAGCCCAATTCAGTCGAACAAATCGAGCTGACATTTGCCCCGGTCCAGTGCAGTATCACCGATCTCTGTACATCATTGGAAACAAAGAGCTGTAGTCAATAATGCAGTGGTTGTCCGTTCTGATCGAATACCCTGGCTGCATGCAATATGGAATTAAGTTCAATAAAACTCCTAACATTTCAGCTGGACGCGGAGCGGGGAAATGCCGTAGGCTTAAGATCCTGTATTGCTTTTGCTCCTGCGATGTCAAATCAGACATTTCACAAAAAGGCACTGATCTGATCAGTAAGTGACCATTCACCGGTCCCTTTGTGTTTCGGGAAGTGTTTCGGGTGCATCGAGAAGGTGAAAACAGAAGAGTACTGCGGTCTGATGTTTTAGTTGGGAGTAATGCTGAGAAACACCCTGATACAGATGCTGTGGAAACTGTCGGACGCTCATTGAGCGCATCCGCCATTAGACCACAGGTGGAGAATATTTGGAGATGGGTGGAAAGCATTGATACCCAATGAACACACGGGTGCACAGTGAGAGTGGGAGAAGGCTGCATGGACCCGAAACCGGCGGCATAAACAAAAGCAAGAGAATTTAGGTCACCCCGAAGTGTAAAGTAAAATAATCAGGTGGAGGTACAGTGGATAGAGGAGAGCAATGTGACCAATAGTAAGTCAGGTGCAGTTAGATTCAACGTGGAGTGAACGCATTGTGAATGGCTGGGGTAGTCAATTTCAATTTCCTCAAAGCCACCGGGTCAAGGCAAGAAGCTGTCTTGACAACATTAGTGAACCAACAAGAACGAACTTTAATGGGGATGGATACAGATTACGTAGAAACTTCACACACTGAATAGACGGTTTTCAAGATTTTATTAATTCTAAAGCCATTGATTTTCCGTCTCGCCCACTGTCCTCTTGTATTCAGTTGCAGAACCGCACCTAATATCCCAAACTCTCTAAAGCCCTACACCAACCACCTCTGGAAGGATAGAGCTGTTATTTCTCTGTCAAGTTATTTCTTTCGTTAAGGTCATTAATCTGCGTATACTAGTCTTTCTGATTTGTTCCACATTTACTCTTTATTTGGATAGAAAATGTTCGACTGTCTGTCAGAGGTGCAGATGCCATATACTGTGTGCTGGTTAACCCTAACATAGTTTGCAGCCTGCGTTTTGGACTAAACAACAATATTAAATGCAGAAGGTACTATTTTTTTTTTCTTCTTCAAGAATCACTATTTGGCCGCGCTGAATACATGGTGTGCCAGACCGGCCTTTAGCGAGAGAGTCAGACATTGTCCAAGTCTTCGTGAGGAGCAGAGTCTGAGATGCAGCACAGATAATGATTAGAGATTCGGAAGGGGGAAAGAGTGCAGAGGAGACTTCTCTCCCTCTACTAAGCCAGGAATTGAACAGGGAATTATGGGTTCATCATGGCCGGTGACAGAGAGAATCAAAGGCTTTACCAGCCGAAGAACTTTGATTCTACAGAGGAGGCGCTGATCTGTGGTGTTTACTTGGAATGCTGAGTAATGGAGAGGACAGAGGCTTTCACTGTGCTCAGAGTCAAAAACAAACAGGCGAATGAAAACGTCCATTGCAGCTGCCGTGTGATATTTATGGAAGGCTGGTGCAGCGGGCAGGGACAGATTTTGGAATCGGCGCAAATTTAAGTTTACATTCCCGATAGGTAAACAGCAACACAAGGAAAGAGATCTTTGAAAATCCGCGGTGATTGGTGCAGTCTACACGATGCACTGGAACAACTCAACAAGGCTCATGGACAACTTCCTAACCTACGACTGCAACCATCTAGAAGTTCAGGAGCAGAAAAGCATAGCGATTCCGCTGCCTGGACATTTCCCTCTAAAATACGCCATTGTAACGCTGAAAGGAGTATCGCAATTCCATTCCAGTCTCTGAGTCAAGACCCTGGTACTGTCCTCCCAACAGCCATGTGGGATATCCAGTCCTCAAGTACTTTAGCTGTTCCACAAGACAACTAACACCTCCGTTCGCAAAGACAGGCAGGAATGGACAATACAATGCTGGGTCAGCTAGAGAAATTCACGGCTCTTGAGCAAGTAAAACAGAAATTGAATATCGGGTTTTGACAGCATCCCTAACTGTCGGAAAAGAGAATAAGTCGTCAGTCTGACACTGGCGTTTTCAACGTTTACCGAATATAAAGGTGGAGTTACGAATATATATCAAGCAAACAAAAAGGACCGTGTATATTTGTGGGTAACATGGGGAGCAGTGGACATGACGTTCGTCTTGTGTGCGATAATAAAACTATAGTATAGCTGCCTCTCGAAATAGTTTCAGCATCAGACATCGACTTACCAGAGATGGCAACAACAGCAAGAATTGGGTAGTAAATCGGAGCAATGTTCCAGAGCGCGATTTGGATCCGCTGTGATAATGTCAGTTCATCTGAATGAGTTTTGAAGTGAGCATCCCCATTGAAACGTTCTGATCCATTGGTGTAACTTTCCACTGAACTGATCCCAGATTCAGACCCAGTCCTGAACTGTCCCACTCCACTCTCCACAGCTTGTGCGTCGGAACTCCGATTCCCGGGTCTGTTGAACAATGTCATTACCGGAGGCGATGCTTGTACTGACAATCATTGGAGGAAAACCCTATTTGTAATACAGAAGCACGCTCCAATGACTTAATCAGACCTCATGGGTGCTCCCTTAATTAAACACAGTAGATGAACAGGTGCAGTTAACCCCTGCGTTGACAGTGAAATAAAGTGGCAAGGATAGAGTGGAGGGAACAATATGAAAGGATTGGGGTTTAAAGTTATTTCTCATCAGCTTGCAGTAGAGAAACTATCACCGAACATTTTCTCCGGACGGCTGGCACATTAGATAGTTGTTTGTTTGTTTGTTTGTTTGTTTGTTTGTTTTTAAGTACACGGTCTGTTTTTCACTTGTATGAGCGATCGGTGATAAACTTTCTAAGGCTCAAGGACAGAATTAAAACCTCAACTTTCCAAACTTGGAAACCGATAAAAAAACGCAAGTTATAAAACAAGAAAGCTTGGAAACCACAAGGACCCCGTGAAATTTCGATATCGAAACACGATAGAGCGTATGGCGGATAGTGATGCTCCACCAGGAATATTGCATTCTCCGGTTATACTTTATCTTGTATACTTGGATCTATACTCAGCATCATCCCCCATCACACTACGCTGGCTCTCCATAAATTATCATTCCATTTAATTACTGCTTTAATCACTGAGCGAGGGACAAGTAAACATTTCTTCTCAATTACTTTGCACCGTCAGAAGCTTCTGATTATATTTCTCTCCCCCCCCCCCCCCACCAGCCCGAATCCGCATTATTTGCCATGACGAGAAAATCTGCAGATGCTGGAAATCCAAGCAACACAAGCAAAATCTGGCGGAACTCAGCAGGACAGGCAGCATCTTTGGAAAAGTGTGAATAGTGGATGGTTCAAGTTGAGGCCATTCATTAGTACTAGCAATAGAAAACTGAAGTCCTACAACCGCGGGCTCAAGAACAACTACTTCACTTTAGACCAGTAGTGTGAAGCTCCGCACGACATTCCTCCAGTTTCCGACAGTCGGCAGTGTAAATCGACGTTGATTAGATGAGCAAAAGTCGAGGTTACCAAGGCGATAACAGTTATGATTATCTAAGTCCGAAGAACAAAGATGAGCAAATAAAAGGCTCACATTTAACGGGGAGAGAATCCCTGTCGGCCACGGAATTAACCCCAGTGAACTGTACACCCGGATGTCTTCTGCTCCATATTGTTTTCGCGGACAATTATAAGATTCATCTCGAAAACTCGGCTCCCGGTCTCTGCAGCGCCTTTAAAGTCTCCTGGTAAAATGGAATATCTTTATTGTCATTGCATAGTACAATTTGTCACGCACCGATACAGCGGAAATGAATTTGCAACTCTCGTACTCAATGCTATAAAACAACAAATAAAATAAAGAAACAATAAATTAAAAAAAGTAACCAGCCAGTACAATCAATGTCCAGCAGTACAAAAACGCAACTCAGATGCATGATAGCCATAAAACCAGTATTAAGAGTAGCAATATAACTAATTTATGGAAGATGCTTGATCAATTGGTCCAGAGCAATTATAGGTCTGACGAAAAAGCTATTTTTCAGTTTGGAAGTGCGGGCATAGAAAATCTTATAACGTCCGCCAGAGAGAAGAAGTTCTAACAGATGGGTGTATTGTCCTTACAAATGCTTGTAGCTTTTCTTAGGCAGCTTAAGCTGTAGATGTCCTCCAGGGCTGGCAGCTGTGTCCCGATGATCTTGTGTGCGCTAGAGACGACCTCCTTAAGTGCTTTCCTATCAGCTGCTGTAGAACTGAGATACCACACAGAGATGCAGTACGTTAAGATACTCTCTATGGTGCAGCGGTAAAAGGTCTCAGCATCTGTTCAGGATAGACCAGCGTTCTTCAGCGTCCTGAGGAAAACACAAGGAAAACACATTGCCTCTGCCCACTTGATGAGGCCTTCCCCTCGTAGACGATGTAAGGTCTTCTGAGATGTGTATTCCCAGAAACCGGAAACTGGTCCTTTCCTCCACTTTGTCTCCGTTAACGTAGACTGGAGCGTTCTTCTCATCCCGTGACTTTCCAAAGTGATAATTAGCTCCTTAGTCTTTGTGGTATTAAGAGACAGTTTGTTCTCTGAGCACCAGCTCCCTAAGTTTTGTACTTCCGCTCTGTGCGCTGATATGTCTCTGTTGGAGATCACTGTTGTGTCGACATCGAATTTTCCGATGGTATTGGTGTTAAATGTAGGTACAAAGTCGTAAGTAAAGAGGGAGTAGTGTATGGAACTCAATTCACAACCTTGTGGTGTACCACTGTTCAGGATATTAGTGGAGAACTGCCTGCGAAAGCTCTGACAAGAAATTCAGGACCCAGTTGCAGAGTGATGAGCTGATGGAGTTTGGAAATGAGCTTGCTGGGGTTGACGGTATTCAAAGCTGACAGAAATCTCACAGAAATAGAAGTACCACTCGTCCACCGTTACCTGCGTAGACCGTCCAAATAAAAAAAACACAGAAATAAATAACACAATCTCAGCCTAAGTCCTAATGTCCTTAATTTAATCAAAAGTCCCTTTTTTCCATAACGTACCACGAGCTTCCAGATCAGCTTATTATCCATCCTGGAAATATTACCACTGATACAGAATCCATCGTCAGTCTACTCTTCCGAAATCCATTTTGATAACACGCTATATCACTTCTCCCTTCCGAAATATAATATAAACGCTCGATTATCGTACGTTCTATAAACATATATAAATGGGACATTAACGAAACAGGCATATAACTGGAAGAATCAGACGGGGACATCCCAGCTTTATATCAGGCAGTAGTACTGCTACTTTCCATGAGCATGGAAGGAGGCCTAGCCTGCAAGTAGGATTTATGCAATTTAATAACATCTCAAGAGTGTAATCTAATAATAAAATATCATTTATAATCCATTCCTGGCTACGCCTGACTTGAACTATTGATAGCCTTCTTAAAGTCACACAATGCAAATTGTACATTAGTGATATATTCATTGCTACATGTGACTTACAACCCCTTATCCCCACACAGTTTAATTTTTTTTCGCTCAAATTATCAAGAAAATGAATCGCAGTAAGTGACCCATCTACTATGTCAATCTACCCTATTTCAGTAACAATATTGTTACCATCATTAATCAATACTGGAAAGTTATTATCCTTGCAAACACATTCCCCACCCTCTTTGTCTTTATCATTCCACAAAAATATCTAAGTCGAGTTTCTGTTCTAATATTATCACAATATAGCCTTCAGTAATCCGTATTTGCAACGTTTACGATGTCCCTCAGCGCGGACTGTTCCTTTACTACTTATAAGGTCACTCTGGAACTGATATTCTTAACTTTCCCAAACGCCCTAGTGATCTCCCTAATTGCCACTGCACACTTCTCAGTCCAGCTTGATGCAGGCCTTCCCCTATTAATCCCAATTTATCTGAATCACTTAAAATGTAGTTTGATAAATAGTGTGACATAACCTCACATAAATCTCAAACTGGAGCCCTAACAGTCGTTCATCAAGTAAAAGCTGAATCTTCTCCCAATTTGCTTTATCAAAAATCCACCTGCACAGTCTTCGATACAAATGCGTATCTAAACTCATGACGATGCGGTAATGCTCACTCAACAACCTTCTCACTCTAGACAAATGATTTGAAACCAAAGTTAAACCTACAGCAGTTCCAGACCGATAATGAACATTACATCTCGTGGCGACAAACAGGCTTCCTGAATACATACAATATCAGGAATAAAAGAACAAATCTGAAATAAACCTCTTAAAATGTTGACCATCAGAATTCGTGCTTTTCGCATTTCACTGCTATATTTGAATTCCATTAAGTGCCTTCACAAGTGGACTGGGATACAGTTACTCCACACATCACAGCTTCAGTCAGAGTTTCCAACCTAACACGAGTTATAACAAAATCCTTCTCTGCGCTTCCACTTTAATGTAAATTTCCTCAGTGGGACTAGATGATTGGGCGGTACAATTGACGCCATCCGTTATAAAGATTACAAATATGTAAAGCATCTTCAGTAAGAGATCTCTGTTACCGACATATATCCATTGGCTTCACAGTCTAGTGCTGAGACTGGTAGCACATTGTCAATATTCGGAAATCCTTGACCAAGCCCCTTCTCCATGAATGACATTCATTTCAACTAATTATCATATCAATTCAGGTTCCTCAGTCGGTAACAGCAGGGGGCAGAGGTTTTTGGAAAAGTGCCCCATGGTCAGCCTCTCCTCTTCTGTTGGTGCCACTCCAACTGCATGTCGGAGCTTAGCGAGTTGCTGTTGTTGGTTCTAGCCAGACTCTCTTCCCTTTTCTCGCCACGGTGTATCAGGGATTTGAGGAAATGTTCTGAGGCAGGCAGTGAGCAAGGAGGCGAGGTCTATAGATCTCGTTTGCCAAACGACTCCACCGCCCGGCCTGTTGATCAGTTTGCACTGGTTCGTCCACATCCCCCCACATCTTCATGCTCTGACTTATTATCCTTTTATCAATTCTGATGAAGAGATTTGGCATGAAACATCAACGATTTCCTCTTTTCCATAGATGCTGTCGTGCGTGCTGAGATCCTCTAGCGATTTTGCTTGTTGGTTGAAGTTCTCCAGAGTTTTTATGTCTTGCACCAGTTATTTCTTGTCTCTTCTGCAGAAATGGTTTAACTGTAATCGACACTTTTTCGAGTTCTTTTCTTTCGTGTTAACTGTTTGAAAAAGTTGAAGATTGTTAAATGTTCTTACTTTGTAAATTTATGCTGTTGTACGATCAGTAATATCCTGGCCACAGATAATCGCGTATTAGCAGTATTTACACAGAATCCATAGAAATCATTGAAATCGGTAAACATCTAATCGAAACATCAGGGCAGTCTTCATTTTCATTTTCAGAATCTATTTATTGTTACGTAATCTTCAACAGCTACAAAATGATACAAAGCTTCAACAGATTGTGGAATGAGCTTCCTGTAGAAGCAGTAGAGGCCAGTTCAGTTGTGTCATTTAAGGTAAAATTGGATAGGTATATGGACAGGAAAGGAGTGGAGGGTTATGGGCTGAGTGCGAGTAGGTGGGACTAGGTGAGATTAAGGGTTCGGCAAGGACTAGGAGGGCGAAGATGGCCTGTTTCCGTGCTGTGATTGTTATATGGCTATATGGTTATATTAGAATGTTTACAAATAATAATGTTGAAGAAAAATCTGACCGTAAAATAAATAATTGAAATATATATAGAAAAAATTAGTAAAAAAAAAAACAACCCCCATCTAACTAGAAAAAAAAACACGAAGTACAAAAAAAAATAGAAAAAAAGAAACATTAGGAATCAACTCCCCGGAGCAATATGATTGACCATCAGCTAAATATTAAATAAAGTCATCCACAGCCATTTCATATTCACATAAAAAATGGAAGGAAACCATATAACTTAATTCGAATTAAATGATAATATTTGTCAAAATAACCCATTTTCTCTCAAAATAAAATCGAGGATCAAAGGGTCGACTTCTATTTTTTTTCGAAAGTAAGATATAACATGACTGGAGAAAACCATTCAATTAATGTAGGGGAATGAATATCTTTCCATTTTAATAAAATAGCCCTTCTTGCCAGTAGTGTAATAAATGTAATTAAAGGTTGATCTGAAGAAGAGAACCCTGAATATTATGCGGAACTATTCCAAATAGAACAGTCAATCTAACAGGTTGTAAACTAATTTTCAAAACTTCAGAACTTGAGGAAAATAAAGATTTACAAAACGATTTTAATGGTAAACTTGACCAGAACAGATGTGCGAAAGTAGCTACTTCAGGTTTACATCTATCGCAATAGCTCTCTATATTAGAAAATATTTTATGTATTTAAATTTATTCAACTATTTATTCATCCATTTATTTATTTAATTATCTATCTATCTATCCATCTATCTATGTATATATTTAAATGATTATTTTAGTCTCTCCTTTGTTAAATACTAACGGTGCACAATTTTTAAATTAATTAAACAATGGTTGGCACAAACAGGAGAAGAATATACTAGTTTCAGAACTCGATGCCAATCATCATTAACAAAGGTCATACGAAGTTTTCTCTCCCAATATTGTTTAATATTTAGTGATATGTTCACTTTTTAGTAACAGAAATAAATTATAAATTCTTCTAATGGAGCCTTTCACTAAGAGATTCAATTTCAGAAGTGTATCCAACAAATCTGATTCGTGTAAATATGGAAACTTAGGTAACTATTGTTGTCAAAAATGTCTAACCTGCAAATATTGCAAAAATGTGTATGAGGAGAGAAAATGTATTAATTAACTCCTCAAAAGACATCCATCGACCATCACAATATAAATCTGTAAAATAATGAATTCCTTTATTTTTCCATAGGACAAAAATAGGGTCTGTTGCTGAAGGTTTAAATGAAAAGTTTCGTTATAAAAAAATAGACAACTTAAATTGTTCAACATTTAAAAAAAATACGAAACTGAACCCAAATCCGTAGGGGTTGTTTAATAACCGGATAGAGATTTAACTTTGGAATTTGACAGCGTTGTGAAAGTAATGACGCTCCTAAAATTGAAGTTAAAAGAAATTGTTTAACGGCTTTTAATTCCAAATGAACACATAATGATTTCTGGTTCTTATCAAGACAATATAACCAAAAATATAATTGTCATATTCACAGGCCAATAACGCAGTCTTAAATTAAGGAGTGCAAGTCCGCCATGTTTTTTTTAAATTTTTGTAAATTATACTTATAATTGTTTCACTCTTATTGTTCCTGATTAAAGAAGAAATACGGTAGTCAATTTGATCGATTTTTTAAGTTAAGAACATAGATATATTTTGGAAAGTATATAAAAATCTAGGTAAAATCACAATTTTCACAGCATAAATACGACCTATTAAAGAATACTAAGTGGATTCCATCTAGAATATAGTTTTCTCATGGAGTCCATTAAAGGAAATATATTCGCGTTAAAGATTTCTTTATATATTTTAGTAGTTATAATACCTAAACATCTAAATGTATTTACAATTCTGAAAGGAATATCATTATATATACAAACATGACATTTAATGGGAACAATTCACTTATATTCAAGTTAAGTTTATATCCTGAATATTTACCAAACTCTTTAAGTATTTCCTAAAGATTAGGAATTCATTCCTCAAGATTTGAAAAGATCATCTGAATAAAGAGAGATCTGGTATATGGCTCCATTCATAGAGATACCACGAATATTTTTAGCTTCTTGTAATATTATAGCTAAAGGCTCCAATACAAGATTAACTAATAAAGGACTTAATAGACTCCCTGTCTAGTGCCACGGGAAAGTGAGAAAACAAAAGACCTGCATTTATTGGTAATGACAGTAACAATATAATTCTTGTAAATCATTTTAATACATCTGTTCAAAATATTACCAAAACCAAATTTTTCAAGTACTTTAAAAATATGGCCACAAGTCTATGAAATGCTTTTTCTGCATCGGGAGAGCTAACACATTAAGGTTGCTTAGACAATGATAAATACATAATATTCATCAATCTCCGAACGTTAGAGACAGAATAACGGCCTTTAATAAAGACCGTTAGATCCATAGAAATTATTTTAGTTAAAAATTTTCCAAGCGATTAGCCATTATATTGGAGAGATTTTTTGCATCTACATTTAATAGCGTAATAGGTCTATATGATGAACATTCAACAGGATCTCTATCTTTTTTTAAGAATTAAGGACATAGATGATTCATAAAAAGTAGAAGGTAATTTACCTTTCTCAAAGAATTCATGAAATATGTCCAAAAGATACGGAGAATGTAATCTTCCATTTTTTTTTGTAAACTCCCACTGAATAACCCTCACGTCCAGGAGCTCTACCTAATTGCATTCATAAAATTGCTTTATGAATTTGATGATCGGTAATTGGAGCATCAAGCATTTGTTGACCTTCAGGAGAATTTTTTAGAAAGTTAATCTTACGTAACAAAAGCCCTGAATTTGGAGGAATCTGCAGGAAATTGAGATCTATTAAAGATCAGAGTAAAAATCTTGAAATCTTAATGTCCTTATGATTAGTTACTATATCTCCATTATTTTTATGAATCTTTAAAATTCGTCTTTTGGCTCTAGCTGTTCTTAATTGAGAAGCTCGGAGCCGATTATTTTTATCTCCCAAAATATAAAATTGTCTTTTCAATTTAAGCAAATATCCTTCAATAGGATAGATCAGTAATACATTATACTGTGATTGTATATCTACTCATCTTTTAAATGAAACAACATTTGGAGAGATTGCATTGATGTTATCTAATTCTTTAATTATTTTAGAGGTTTTATCTAATTCCATTCTTACTTGTTTCTTCAGTTTAGCTATATACAAAATAATTCGACCGTGTAGATAAGCTTTTAATGTATTCCAAATTTCTAACTTAGAGACGTTTCCTATATTATTAAAGAGAAAAATCTATTTTATCTGAACTTCGATAACAAATTCTGAATTTTGTAATAAATGTTATGGAAAACGCCAAAATGTTCTAGTAGATACAACATATTTCAGTTCAAATATTAAGTTTAAAGGAGCATGATCAGAAGTAGAAATCGCATCATAGTCACATTTCTGAGCATTGAATACAAATCGAGGTAAACTATGAAATAGTCGATTCTCGAATATTTATTACAAACATGCGAGGAAAAAGAGTATTCTCTATCACTAGGGTACATATGCCTCCAGACCTCAACTAAACCGTAATCAATTAAAAAGGAATAAGTGATGGAGAACAATTAGCGAGCTGAGATTTGGATCATGACTTATCCATTAAAATATTTAGGCATGCATTAAAATCACCAACCAGTAATGACAGATAGTCGTTTACATCAGCTAATAGAGCAAATACTGTTTAAAAAAAAATGAGATATCATCAGCATTTGGTCCACAAATATTAACAAAACCATTTCCTGTTACAAACTATTCCTTTAACAATCAAAATTCTACCATTAATATCAGCTATCATATCCTCTTGATTAAAAGGAATATTGAAATCAATAAATATAGAGACACCTCTAGTTTTACTCTGGGAGTTTGCGTGAAACTGAGGACTCTTCAATATTTAAAATATTGATTTTTGTCACATTACCTGATATTCGTCCCTTGAGCAAAGATTATATCAGGCTGGAATCGGTTAATAAATTTAAATGTTTTCTTTCGCTTAATTTCATTATTCCAACCGCGAACATTCCAAGTTAAAATATGTAACTGTTTAGATATCATCATGGAACTTTGTATCTAAAAACAATAGTTAGACGCAGGTCAGGAGAGGGTAGTCGAACATGGCGTAGATGAACAACAATAAAAACAATTGGCGTATGTTCTGGGATTCTATAATGGAGAAAAAATGTCCCACGCAAACTACAAAGCCCAGAAACAAGGCAATATTAATCGTCGCAATCCCCAAGGAATGCATAGATTCAAATATAAGCTCCGCCTACCTAAGTAAGAAAAGAGAGAAAAAAAGCATCTCTGTCTCCCTCTACCGCACACAAAACTCATTAGAGTCGACATTTTTCTCAATATAATTAACGTGCAAGGAAAGTGTTTTTCTTGTAAAATGAAGCGACCTTCAATTTGAAACTAACCTTCACAACATTAGATAAGGGAAGAAAAACACATCCAAAACAATTATTTAAATATTTGCTCAAAAGAAAAACAATCGCCATTTTTAAATTTTCCAATCTATCTTTAGAAAATAAGGAAATCGAAATAATTTCTTTAAAGATCTTTACAGAAGCATACGAAACAAAAAGAAACTATTAATTAATTTAAATCTGCTGAAAAAAATTCTAAATGGTTCAAACTTATTATAGTCTATCAACAGTTCTCCCTCTATGTCTTCTGAAATTGAAGCCATCCAAACGAGTCTTTTTCAGAGATAAAAAAACATTTTTGGTTAAAGACAACGATAACCATTAAATCTTCAAATCTTATCACTGTTTACACCGCGAGACAATCAAGCCATTATAAATCATTCAAGCTTCAGGCTTCAGACTCGTCATCGGATGCGTCGGATACAGAATTAATAAAACTCAATGCGTCGACAAGATCATCAAAAATATGAAAGTCAGACATTTTGACAAAAAGCCTTAATTTCGCTGGATACTGAAGCAGTAGAAAGATGATTTTTTTCATACGCTAATTTCATAACCGATGCAAATCCAGCACGCTTCTTAACCATTTCGCGTGGAAAAACTTAAAACAAGCGGATGTCTGTATCCTGATACTGAAATTGTCTTTTTTAAAAATCTCGCAATCTTAATAATATGGTCTTTGTCTCTGAAACGGAGAAAGCATACAACGATATGTCTGCTTTTACCTTGTTCCAAAAATTTTAAAATGATTACTCTGTGAGCCATTTCGATATCTGAAGCCTGGAAACAAACCTCCGGAAATAAAGACTGAAACATCTTTGCGAAATCATCCAGTGTCTCGGCCGATTCTGATTTCACTGTTAATCCAACAATTCCAATAATATTCGACGATCCGTTTTTGTACTTTTTTTCCAAACGAGAAGAAAGGTCAGCAGAATTCCGTTTAACTTCTTTAAGATCAAGACTCAGAGAGTCAACTTTTCCTTCGAGTTCCTCTGTTAATTGAGTTTTCTCAATGCCAATATTGCTGATTTGAGATTCCAGTCTCTTTACCCAGGCGAGTTCCTCCGAGAATTTGTCAGCTTCTTTGGACTTTCCATTGCCTAGATCCGGATTTATTTTGGAGCTTCTGAGAACATCCATAATTATAACAGTTACTCTACAAACCCGACTGAATAAAACAGAAATTCCGACGTTTATACTGGAAAAGGGAGAGATTAAAGGGGGAGAAGAAGTGACTGTCTCTTACATGTCCATAAACAGGAGGAGGAGCAGGAATTCAATTACATTATGATCACTGCCTTTTAAAGGTTCATTTACATTAACCTTCCTAATAAGATGTGGGTTGTTACTTTTATGAGTGATGAACAGATCTGATGGAAAATGGGGTGCAGAGATAACTATTCCCCTCCCCCCCCCCGAGATCTAAGAACTATTGTTGTTGCTATGCTGCTAATGAGAGAGAGAGAGATGAAGCACAGAGGCAGGAACATCTGCTACAGATAAGAGAGAGTGTTGATTTATTGTATTTTGACTCTTCCTTGATTATTTACCTTTCACTACAAGGAGTTTACTTTGCTCGTTTACATTCCTCAAAAGACAGCAGGAGTGGCCTGATTTGATGGACTCATTCATTCAGACTTGATGGATTGCTGGGACCCCGTCAGTATGGAAAAAAGACAGGTCAGGGGAGGCACCCTTCAGACACACGGATTGACACTGACTGAGTGTTGTGAACCCACTGGAAGGTGGGGCTTTGAGGACCGAATCAGGAGATCGGTCAATGAAGCTCACAGTGTGACGGCAGGGCCTGGGAGAAACGCTGCGTGTGTCTAATCCTGCCAGAGTGAAGAGTCCACCACAGAAGAACGGTCTAGCTGAAGACCAGAGGTTCATAACTGAATGAAAACAACGGTACGACGGAATCAGAAAGCAACAGAAGGTTTGCTTGCTGCATCTCTCTCTCTCTCTCTCTCTCTCCAAGGATTACAACACAACAACCATTACTAACTCAGCTCTCACGAACTAAACTTTATACATTTCTATGACAATTCATTTACCCCTAGACATTGATTGAGCTTGTTTATTATTGCTTAATCTTATTCCTACAGTTCTATGCTTATTATTGCCGACTTGGTTTATATGTATATTTGTATTTTCGGTACTGTATTATGTAGTTTACTAATAAACATCTTTAGTTTTGGTAACACCAGACGCCAAAGGATATCTCTATGTTTGCTGGTCTATAAACCCAGTAACGGGGTACATCATTAATTGTGGGCACGTCCGGGATTTAATTACGACTGGCGCCAGTGAATCGGAATAGAAGTCCATTATCTGATCTGGTTGTGCGGAAAACCAGACGGGAAACCAGCATAGATGGAGGTTGACAATTTTTTAAAAGACCCGACTTCGGGGCACCAGAGGTTGCCAGGAAGGCGGAATTGGTGAGTTTTGCGAAACGATTGAATCTATCAGCGGTGAAACCGATGATGAGAAATTTGGATATACAGAGAGCAATAACTGTTCATTATGTATCTGAGGGTGTGTTCCTTTCGGATGTATTGGACCTGTTGCCTGAGAGGAAACCAGCTGAGGGTGAGATTCAGTTACAGATAAGAAAAATAAGGTTGGCTGAGGAGAAGGAGGAAAGGGAGCATGAGCTCCGGATAAATGAGATGGAGACAGAAAGGCGGAGAGCGGAGTTTGAAAGGGAGAAGGAAGAAGGTGAAAAACAGAGAGAAGAAGCTGTAAAGCAGAGGGAGGAAAGGGAGAATGAGAGGCAGTTTGACCTGGAAATGGTGAAGTTAAAGGCATCGCAGGGAAGGGACCAGGCAGCTGACTCAAACAAGGCGTTCATGTTTGGTCAGGACATTTAGTTGGTACCCCCATTCGAGGAGATGGATGTCGATAGGTACTTCCTCCATTTTGAGAAAGTGGCTGTGAATCAGTATTGGCCTAAGGAGAATTGGGTTGTTCTGCTACAGAATGGGGAAGGCTCAGAAAGCGTATTCGGCATTATCTATGGATGAGTCTAAGGATTATGATGAAGTAAAAAGGGCTGTACTGAGGAGTTACGCGTTGGTGCCAGTGGCATACCGGCAGAAGTTCCGGAAATTGATAAAGCCGTGGAACCACACGTATGTAGAGTTTGCCTGTGAGGTGCAAATGTATTGGGAGCGTTGGTGCTCCTCAAAAGGGATGGTTGGAGATTATGATAAACTGTTACGTTTAATGTTGGTTGCGCAGTTCAAAGGCTGTATCCCTGAAGGTATGAAGACGTACTTGGAGGAGAAGGAGACAGAGATTCAGTCTGCCACTGCCAAGTTAGCAGAGGAGTTTGCCTTAACCCGCAAGACAAAATTTCCCCCAAATAAGAGCTAACAGAGAGGCAGTAGGGACGGTAGAGAAAGCCCACCGCCTAGGGCAGCGAATAAGCTGGGAACTAGCGGAAAAGATAAGGAGGAGAAAAAGCAGGCTGGCAGGAAGTTTCCCAAATTTATGTGTTATCATTGAGGGAAAGCGGGTCACATAGCATCTAAGTGCTTTGCTCCGAAGAAGATGATGGGAGAAGGGAAAAGAACAATCCTGACTCGCTGCACTGAGCCGGTCAACAGATCGATGAGGAAGGCGAAGTTAGATCGAGCCCAAGAGGGGCTTGAGAACTTTATCTCGGAAGGGATTTTGTCTTTGAAGGACGTTGAAACCCCAGTTCAATTGCGGATCTGGAGAGATACTGGGGCTGGTCAATCATTGATTCTAACGAAGGTGTCAGATTTCGGTGCTGAGACCGAGACTGGGGAGGTAAATGTGTGAAAAGGTATCGGAAAAGGAAATGAAGCCGTACCTTTGCACAGGATATTTTTGAAATGTGTCCTGGTTTCTGGACCAGTCGAGATAGGGGTGCGGTGTGGGCTTGGACTGTGTGGGCGTCCTACTCGGAAACGATCTTGCAGGTGGGGACGTGTATTCAGCAGTGAAACTAACAAGCAAGCCTGTAAGTGCTGAGGACCCGTCCATATATTCCAATATTTATCCCGCATGCGCAATAACTCGCAGCATGTCAAGAAAGGAGACTGAGACAGAAACCCGTTTAAATGAGTCCAGTGTTCATTTAGCGGAGAAGTTTTTACCGACCTTGTATAAAAAGGTGATGTCGGATGAGGCGGAAAAGGATAGTGTGGTTATGGACACTAAAGGAGAGGAGGTGTATCTACCATTAGCAAGGAGGGAGTTATAAAGGAGCAGAGACGTGATGAGGAGCTTGTGACGTTGAAAGCATCAGCACCTTCTGAGGCAGAAATTGATAAGGTGCCAGGGGGATACGACCTGAAGGAGGGAGTGTTAATGAGGAAGTGCAGGTCGACCACGGTGCCAGTCGCTGGGGACTGGGTGGTGGTACACCAGGTGGTGGTTTCGAAGGTTTATCGGAACGAGATTTTGTACCTGGTTCACAAGATACGCCTAGGTGGTCACTTAGGAGTGAGGAAGACAGTAGATAGAGTTATGAAAGTTATTTTTGGCCAAATATGAGGAAGGATATCATCGACTATTGTAAAAGGTTGCACACGTGTCAGGTGGTAGTGAAGCCAAATCAGATTATCCCTAAGGCACGCCTTAGACAGACAGCCGCCATAGAGGAGCCTTTTTCCCGAATCATTGTGGATTTTGTGGGTCTTTTGCCTAGAATTGCGAGTGGGCGGCAGCTACTAGATTTCCGGAGGCTGTGTCCCTGGGGGGATATTAGGACTCCTGCGGTGTAAAGGCACTCATTAAATTTTTCACCACGGTAGGGTTACCCGGAGAGATACAGTCAGACCAGGGGAGTACCTTCACGTCCCGTGCATTTCAGTAAATGTTGATTCACATGGGAGTTCAACAAATTATAGCCTCTGCATACCACCCGGAATCTCAAGGAGCTTTGCAAAGATTCCACGCGACTTTGAAGTCTATGATTAAATCTTATTGACAAGAAAATACTCGATACTGGGATGATTCTTTACCACTTCTGTTATTTGCAGTGTGGGACAGGTTCAGTCTATTTGAGCTCGTTTTTGGTCACAGGCCCAGAGGAACTTTAACCTTACTCAAAGAAAAATGGTCTACTCCGAACGTGCAAGTCAAAGTGATTGACTATGTTTTGAAGTTCAGTGAAAGGCTCCACAAGTCTTGCGAGTTTGAAAAGCAAAATCTTAAAGACTCCTCGACTAAGATGAAACAATGTTATGATAAGCGAGTCCGAAAGCAAGAATTTCAAGTGGGCGGTAAGTTTTGGTACTGTTCCCTGTAGTTACCAACTCCCTACAGGCGTGATTTCAAGGCCTGTACAAAGTGATCAAGAAAATAGACTCTCTACGTTATGTGATCGAAACACCTGATAGACGAAAGCCGAGCCAGTTGGTTCACGTTAACATGCTAAAGGATTATCATGACGCGACCCCCATGGTGGTCGGTGCTGTCACGAAAACCGATGGGGCAGAACGGGTTGATAAGGAGTGCACCGAACGTTTTGAAAAGATAAGCATAGTACCCACCACACTAGAGAATTCTGTTATTTTAGCCAACTTTGCTGATAAAGTCAGTCATTTGGAGCCTGAACAAAGAGAGCAGCTGATACAGCTAATTAACCGGCATGCAGATTTATGCCCAGATGTTCCAAGGAGGTGCAAAGAAACTGTGCATGATGTTATTTTTACCTCAGCCCAGGCTATTAAGCAATCCCCTTATCCGATGAATTTGGAAAAGTGCAAGCTAGTGGAAAAAGAAATTGAGCATCTGCTAGCTGCTGGTATTATTCGTGAAACTTCCTCCGCATGGGCATCTCCATGTGTGGTTGTACCGAAGCCTGACGGTAGTATAAGATCTGTATAGATCTTAACTGACAGCGCTCGAGAAACTTCAGCGTTTGTCACACCATCAGGGTTCTATGAATATAATGTTTTGCCGTTTGGAATGAAAACTGCTCCAGGGACATTTCAGAGAATGATTGACGCGGTGATTAAAGGGTTAACGAACACAAAGGCTCACATTGACGATGTTGTGGTCTGGAGTGATACATGGGATGAGCACATTGAGGCTGTGGAGAAATTGTTTAAACGAATGTCTGTAGTCAATCTCACAGTAAACCTCGCAAAGAGTGAATTCGGCCACGCTACGATCACGTACTTGGGGTACGTGATAGGATTGGGGCAGCTGGCTACTGTGCAGGCTATTTCTGAGGTTCCTGTTCCAACAAATAAGAGGGGACTGCGAAGGTTTTTGGGAATGGTGGGGTACTATCGAAAATTCTGTAAGAACTTTGAGGATATTGCCCACTCGCTTACAAAGCTCTTGCAGAAAGATGAAAATGTTGAGTGGAGCAATCCATGCCAGGTAGCCTTTGAAAAGTTGAAAACCATACTGTGCTACCACCCTGTGTTAAAAGCACCTGACTTTTCGAAACCTTTCTCCCTGGCGACTGATGCAAGTGACGAGGCTGCAGGGGCAGTCCTATTGCAGATAGCTGGGAATGGAGTGGAGAAACTATTTGCGTATTTCTCTCCAAAGTTCAATGTGCATCAGAGAAATTACTCCACTGTGGAAAAAGAATTGTTGGCACCTATCCTGGCGATACAGCATTTTTAGGTCTACATTTGTTCAGCACAGAGACCATTATTTGTTTATACTGATCACAAACCCTTGGTATTTTTGGCTAACATGAAGAATAAAAATAGGCGTTTATTAAGTCGGCGTCTGTTGTTACAGGAATTCGATATTAAAATACAACATGTAAAGGGGAGTGATAATGTAATTGCTGATTGTTTATCCAGGTTAATTTGAAAGTATATCTGTATTATTCTTGGTGAATATTCCCGGAACGATGAGGGTGTTATGAGTATTGAACAGGCCTGAGGGGAAATTGGGTGCAGAGTTAACCATCCACCCACCCCCCCCCCCCGAGAACTATGAACTATTACTGTTGCTATGCTGCTAATGAGAGAGAGAGAGATGAAGCATAGAGGCAAGAACATCTGCTGCAGATAAGAGGAGGAGAGGGACTGTTAATTTATTGTATTTTGACTCTTCCTGGATTATTTTCCTTTCGCTGCAAGAACATTATTTTGCTCGTTAGCATTCCTCAGGAGACAGCAGGAGTGTCCTGATTTGATGAACACAGACATTTAGAATCGATGGATGGCTAAGACCTGGTTAGTAGGGATAAAAGACAGGTCTGGGGAGACACCCCTCAGACACACCAGTGGACTCTTACAGAGTGTTGTGAACCCACAGGAAGGTGAGGTCTTCGGAAACCGGATCAGGAGATCAGTCAATAAAGCTCACAGCGTGACGGCAGGACCGGTGGGGACTTGTGTGTGTGTCCACTCATGCCAGAGTGAAGAGTCCACCACAGAAGAACGGTCTAGCTGAAGGACGGAGGGGTCATAGCTGACAACGACACGACGGATTAAGGAAGCAACAGAAGGTTTGCCTGCTGCAGCTGCCTAATCTCTCGTTCTCTCTCTCTCTCTCCAACGATAACAACACAACAACCATAATTACCTCAGCACACAATGAACTGAAATTTATACTCTTCTATGACAATTCGTTCACCCCTAGACATCGACAGAGCTTGTTTATTATTGCTTACTATTATTCCTACACTTTTACGTTTATTATTGCTAACTTGTTTTATATGTACATTTGCATTTTTGATACGGTATTCTGAAGTTTACTCATAAACACCTTTAGTATTGATATCACCAGGCTCCAACGGATTCTTCTTACTCTGCTAGTTTGTAAACCCAGTTACGGGGTACGTAACAAAAGAAGGACGGCACCTTGCGTCCATGCGTTGATTAGTTGGCCTGAATGAAGTCACTGTGAAGAACCGTTATCCTCTCCTGCTCATGACCTCGGCAATTGAACTACTACAATGAGCCTCAGTTTTCACAAGCTTCATCTCCGTAACGCCTATCATCTTGTCCGCATCCGCGAAGGGGACGGGTGGAAGACGGCCTTCAATGCTACATCGTGCCATTACGATATCTGGTCATACCATTCGGTCTCACCAATGACTTGCTGTATTCCAAGCCCTGGTAAATGACGCTCTTCGGGGCATGATGAACCAATTTGTTTTTGTGTGTTTTGACGACATTTTGATTCAGTCTAAGTTCCTTATTTAACACACTACTCATGTCCGCAGAGTTCTCCAGCGCCTTCTGCAGAACCAGCTCTTTATTAAGGCTGAGAAATGTGAGTTTCATCGCAATGCCGTCTCCTTTTCAGGAGGCTCTATTCAGATGGACCAACAGAAGTCCATAGCGGTGGTCGACAGACCACAATTCTTGATTCATCGGATTTGCAAGGCTTCCTGGCGGCCTTCGTTAAATTCTATCGCCGCTTCACCGGCAGTTGCAATACACTGGCTGTACCAGTCATTGCTATTACCTCATCGGCTGTCAGATTCTCCTGGTCCCCTGCTGCTGTAAAAGCATTCTCTGACCTGAAGGAACATTTTAACTTTGCCCCTATCCTGATTGAACCCGACACCGACCGGCAGTTCAGTGCGGAGGTGGATGGATCTGGCATTGGTGGAGGAGCTGTTCTGTCTCAGCGCACGGCCAAGGATGAGAAGGTACACCCCTGAGCCTTCTTCGCTCACTGCCTCACTGCCACGGAGCAGAATTACGATGTCGGAAAGCGTGAGCTGCTTTCTCGGAAGCTAGCTGTGGGGAGTGAAGGCTTTTTCTTGAGTGAGCAAAGGTACCATTCTTAGTCTGGACTGATGACGAGAATCTGGAGTATATCCGTACGGCCAATCTGCCCAACTCCCGTCAAGCTCGTTGGTCCTTGTTTCTCTCAAGGTTCAATTTTACTCTATCCTTTTGCCCTGGTCCCATGAATGGAAAACCTGACTCCATTTCCCGAAGACTTCCTTTCTCTGAGACCCCTGAGGTACCCGATGTCATCCTGACTGCTGATTCTCCCGTGCGTGCAGCGCAATGGCACATTGAAACCAAGGTGCAGGCTGCTCAACAGCGCGGGGCATGGCCCACTAACAATGTTTATGTTTCCAGCTCTGTCCTCTCATAGGTATTGCAGAGGGGTCAATCTTTCCGGTTATCCTGTCACTCTGGAACTAAGCGTACTCAGGCCTTCATCAGTCGTCAGTTCTGGTGGCCCTCCATGGGAGATGTTATCCGCAGCTTTGTCTCAACATGCTCGGTCTTTGCTCAAGGCAGGAAGTCTAACAGGTCACCTGCTTATCTGTTACAACCCCTTCCTATCCCCAAGAGACACCGACCCCCATTACCATTTGTTTGTCTCAGGTCTTCTCCCATCAGTAACTATTTCCCATTCCCACAATAGTTGATCGCGTCTCCAAATCTGCACACTTAATTCCTTTACTTAAACCCCCCTCGGACAAAGAAACAGCCAAATTATCAGGACCCATGTTTTTAAATCACATAGATTTACTGTAGATATTACATCAGACAGGTTTCTCTATTCGCATCGAACTTCTGGACGGCATTCTGCAACCTTCTAGGTGTTTCTGTGAGTTTGACCTCAGGATTCCACTCACAGACTAATGGGCGGACTGTGCGGGCCAGACCGCCCAGAGGGCAGGTGTTTGAAGTTGGAGATAAAGTTCTGGTTTTGTTTTCCATGGGTATTAAAGGAAAAGAACAGAAAATCACATCAGCCCCTCTGATTTTCGATGGTGACCGGAATGAAATTCCCGTCTGCAAACACAACCTCCGCCGTTTCAGGACTGTTTACTCGCTCTGGATCTGTTGTTCCATTTTACTGAGTACGCAGGGATTAACGACATCTGTTGGTTTATTTGTTTCAATTTCCACGGGGTTTGATTGCGTTATCGAGTGTGGCGCTAAAAAGGTTGTACTTAGTGATTTAACACAGTGTATGTGACACAAATCATACAGTATCGATAATGCTCATCGACATCGCAGGGAGGAAAAGTCAAGTGCCACATATTGGAACAGCAGAGTGGGAGAGAGCAAGACTGGACTAGAGCTTGGGAACCGTTCAATATAATGTTCCATCAATGGATCTGGTGCTGAAAATTCAGGGGATGTTACAGAAACGGGGTTTAATGAGGCTGCTCGCCTGAAGGCCTATGATTATACCGGGCTAACATTGTCACAGCGGATCTATTTTGCCCTACTGCCCATTGTTCTGATTTACTATCCTGTCCTTGCCTTCGTTGCAATACCCGGTAAGACGAAAACCCCTATTGTGATTACTTCGAGGATCATACCTCTCAACGGGCACCGTGCATCGACATCTCTCCATACATAGAACATAGAATAGTACAGCACATTACAGGACCTTTGACCCACAATGTAGTGCCGACCTTCAAACCCTGCCTCCCATATAACCCCCCACCATAAATTCCTCCATATACCTCTCTAGTAGTCTCTTAAACTTCACTACTGTATCTTCCTCCACCACTGACTCAGGCAATGCATTCCACGCATCAACCACTCTCTGAGTGAAAAACCTTCCTCTACTATCCCCCTTGAACTACCCTCCCCTCATCTTAAACCCATTTTAACTTATTTATCGCCAACTCCAAATGGTAGTTCGAGAACAGCTGGAAGTCGCACTGCAGACCTGACGATTTTTGTAAACCTGCTGATGATCATGGCGCGAAAACTTTATACACAGCCTGCTTTTATTTGAGGAGGACTTGCAGGCTTCGTAAGTTGAGCCACTATATAATTGCCCATTTTAAACGCCCTTGCGAAGGTGATAGTTGACTGCCTTCTTGAAACGCTATCTTTCTTAATGTAGGGACATATCCACGGAGTTCTTAGGGAGAGATTTCAGGGATGTTGACGCAGAGACGGCGATGGAATATTTTATATTTCCACAGTAAAATGATATGCAATTTTAATGGTAACATCCTGTCTTGGCGCTGTTGTTAATTTGGAATTCCAGCTGGTGACTGTTGCCCATTTGGAGGTTGCAGTCTAAAAAGTCCTGAAGAGTTATTGGGCTGAATGTTATGGGCTGTACAATGTGCTCTCGGACATGACAGGACTGGTCCTCTTGAATATCCGTATGGGTATAGTCAGGTGAATGTATCACCTCAGATTGTGTGAGAGGAGAACTGAAGACAATACCAAGGTGAAATATTTAAGGATAATGTGAGCGGAGATGAGTCTCAGCGTGGAACGAGCTACTATCCGAAGTAATACATTCGGTCTCAAATGGAAAGTTAAATGAAGTTTAGATACTCAGGGTATCTGGATAGGAGTGGTTTAGATGTAAGCGTGTGCATCTCGATGTCACTGGGCAGACGGTAAGGTCAGCGTGGACTAGATAGTCTGTGTTTGTGATGTGGTTCTCTATGACTCTACAAATCCTGTAGAAATATTCCCAAATGTTCTTTCTGATACTGTGGTTACTGCACGGACGTAATGTATGATCTGTAAATTTCCTTTCCCTTAGAAAAAAACTTTTTTTTTCGGACTGGGCGACATTATTGGGCATTAATATTGGACTAAAATAGCACCTCTCTCTCTCTGTATCCATCTCTCTTTCTCCCCCTCCCCCTCGCTCTCTCTCTCTTTATGTCTTTCTCTTCCCCTCTGCCTCAACCGACAATGCTCATACTAAATGTGCCAGCGAAGCGCCACACCAGATGTGTAATATTAAATTTTCCGTTTCTCCCAGCGAACGTGCTGACGATTATGGCTCTACCCAGGCGAAAATGCGGCCTCTCTAAAAGTGTCAGCCGCTACCTTTTGGCCATGGTAGGGGCGGATATCCTGGTGGTTTTGTTGGAGGTGATATTGAGGAAAAGTGTGAACGCTTATTTAGATCATTTCCTGCTTTTCTATGAAGTTCTCCTGTGTAGAACCGACTCCTTTATGCCCTACGCCGTTACCGACTGTTTGGTCTGCTTCACTATGATCTTCGCCATTTATCGCTTTGTGGCCAATGGCTTCCAGGTTCTGCAAGTGGAATACTGCACCGCGTCGGGAAAACGGCGACTGTGGTTCTTGGGCAGTGACTGTGTTGAGTTGCTAGAGGATGTATTCTGGCTTTGCATGGTTCATATACATCCACTAACAGACGGTGGCCTTGTGTAGAATATTATGGTAGTTAGAGTTTGCTGATCTGGGTAGTGATGAATATTCATCGCAGAGCTCTCACCACAGTGATCCCATTTGCTGTCATCCTCCTTCTCAATGCTTTAACAATCAAACACGTTTTAGTTGCCAATATTATCCGCGGCAGGTTCCTGGGTGTCAGATATTACCAGAGCACTAGAGATCCAGATTCATCCTGTTGTGGACGTTGTATGAGGTGATAGCCGTACGGAAGACGATGACATATTAATGGGTATTTCAGAGGGTGAATCTGCCGATATTTGTCGACGAACTGCACTACATGCTGCAATATCTGAGCTGCTGTTCCAACATCGCTGTCTGCGCCATGACCCAGAAAAGGTTCAGGAAGCAGCTGCTGGACGTGTTGCAATCTCTTCTATCTCGATTTGTAAAGTGCATTTTGCATTCGGTCTGTGGAGCAAACCACGGAAGTGGACCTCGTGACACACTTGCTCTGTTGCACTCCCACAGCCCTCCCCGTTCAGCACCAAACTGACCCAATTCCGTCAGCAGACACTGGCTCAGCTCGCTGTTGACCTGACCTCCTGTCCACCATTCTGCCCCCATTCTATTATAGTCTTATTACCTTGCATCTGTAACATTGCTCAGCATAGTTCAACAGCTGACGCCTATGAAGCAGTGCACAGATAGTTCCTTCCGGAACCCGAACACTATAAGATTTAACACAAAGGCAGGTAAAGAACTGAGAGAAACAATGCCTTCAACTTACAAAACTGCGACAAAATACTCTAAAGAAATACATCACTTCAGGATCTCAAAATCAGTGAAGAATCTAACGGTTTCATGATTATAGCTCAAAGAAAGCTGAGGAAAATTTGCGGGTAAGGCAGAATCGATGGATGGAAAAAGCAGGTCGCTCTATCGTGCCGAGACCATTAAACTGGCGAGGAAGAAGAGGCCAATACAAAATGCTCGTGGTGCGGAGGTGAGGAGCAATTAGGCGTACCTGAGAAGTTGATCAGAATAATGTTTAATATTGCCGGCAGATCTCGTAATATTCGTCAACTTGGCGGCAGCCGTACAATGCAATACACATGGGTCTCTGGCTGCAGGCATCATCCGGCAGTCTGCCTCTCCTGCTGGTACCGTTTTTTATCTCTTTGCTGTAAAGGATGACTGCTCCTTACCATGCATTGACTACAGGGGACAGAATAAAGTCAATGTAAAGAGCTGTTACGTTCTTCCGCTCATGACCTCAGCGATTAAACTATTTCAAGGAGCCTCAGTTTCCACCAAGCTTGATCTCCACTACGCCCACCAACTTGTCTGCTTCCGCGAAGGGGACGAGTGGAAGACGGCCTTCAGCAGCAGCTCAGGCCGTTACGAGTATCTCGGGTAATGCCATTCGGTCTGACCAATGCCCCCGCCTTCCGCGAAGCCCTGGTAAGTGACGTCCTCAGGGGCATGCTAAAACGATTATATTTTTTGAATCTCGACGACATTTTGATTTTTTCTGAAAAATCCCTGAACATACAGGTCACGTCCGCAGAGTTCTCCCGCGCCTTCTGGAGAACCAGCTCTTTGTAAAGTCTCGGAGAGGTGAGTTTCATCGCAATACCATCTCCTTCCTGGGGTATGTAACGTCAGAAGGCTCTATGCAAATGTAACAACAGAACGTCAAAGCGAAGGTTGATTGGCTCCCAACCATCGACTTGCTGGGAATTGCAAGGCTTCTTGGGTTTCGCTAAGTTCTATCGCCGCTGTAACAGAAATTACAGTCCACTGGCGGCACCACTCACTGCTCTTACTCCAACGGCTGTCACATTCGTCTGGTCCCCCGCTGCTGAAAAAACATTCTCTAACCGGAAGGAACGTTTTAGCTCTGACCCCATCCTGTCTGTCCCCAAGAAAACCTGGTCCCAAATTGCCCTGGATTTTCCCCCATCAGATGGTAACACCGCCATTCTCAAAGTAGTTGATAGCTTCTCCATGTTTGTACACTTCAGTCCTTTAATTAAACTCCCCTCTGCCAGAGAAACAAACAAATTACTAGTTTTACCCGTACATATTGTGTCAGACAGGGCCTCTCAATTCACATCCAACTTCTGGAGGGCATTCTGTAATCTTCGAGGTGCCTCTGTGAGTCTGTCTTCAAGATACCACTCAAAACCGATGGCCTAAACGAGCGGGCCAACCAACAGCTAGAGAAAGTATTCCGATGTCTGATCTCCCAGAGCCCGACTGCGTGAAATCAGCATCTACCCTGGGCCGAGTACGCATCCGTCCTCAATGGTCAAAGGTTCGAAGCAGCAATTTAATGTCAGTTAACTGTTTGCAATATACATCCTGAAATCTTTCTTCTTCGCAAATATCCACGAAAACAGACAAATGCGCTAAAGAAAGAACGACAGTTAAATGTGAGCACCCTAAAGTCTCCTCCAGCTCTCTCCCCACTCGTAAGCGGCAGCAAGCAACGATTCCCCACTCCCCCCACCAACAAAAAAGCGCATCGGTACCGCCACTCAGCGCAAACGTGTTTTAAGCAATAGCAAAGACACAGACCAAAGTTACGTCAAAGGCTTCGCATTTCATTCGGCATTCGAAAAAACAGAGGTTCTCTCTCTCCGTAATAAGGGAGAATGAGGTGTCCCCCATTTTCACAGCGAGCGGAAGACATAAAAGCAATCCGCTGTGTTTACGATGTAAAAATTCGGTTTCGTCATTTTTGGAGCTCTGCGTCCGAAGTTCGCAAAGACATCTGGTCTTCGGGCCAACAGCGAAAGATTTTACAGCCTCTCCGAAGGCACACGAGTCTCCTGCCATGACAACGACCTTCGATCCGCCCGTGTCCAGAGTCTCGAGATATTAGGCTCATAAACTCGAACGACACTCTCAGGCCGAACCCTTGGCATGTAGGATAACGGCCAGTCGTGAAACCACGAGCACGGGTTCCATTCCCGCAATCAACCGACGCCTGCGTGTAACTTCAGGTCAGTGTCTTCTAAAGAAACATGAAAGGAACAAATAAGGATATTAAAGACGGAAAAGAGTTGTTTCCGAAGATGCAAACAAAGGAGTCACCATTCGGTGTCATCTTAAGTCTGTCTCCAATTTCTGTGGATGGATGAAGGAAAATATAAACGATGTGATAAAGATTTAGATGAGATTTATGTGAGCAACGGAATTTGAGCGAAGCTATAGCTAAAGAATGCTTAACTGAGGATTGGGTATAATAGCGGCAGGAAACTAAAGTACAGAGGAAATAATTAGAAGAAGCAGTCGTGTTTTACTTGATGTGGAGACTCGTGTTGAAGAGAAGCTGACCTCCATAATGAGAAAGCAACGTACTTGCGAGGAGGGTGGGTGCTCGGAAAGAGGTACTAATATACTTGAGTCAGTTTTAGATGTTTTGTGAAAGAAAAGTGAGCGGGAAGAAGCACATTAGCTTGGAGCGTAATGGAAGGATTTAGTGAAAAGTGACGCAATACCCTATGGTAATGATTATGATAGGCAGCCCACTTCTGAACATCTCCTGTCAGTACTCAACAAATTAACCCAGGACTATTCTAACTACTTCCACAACTTTCCCCATCTACGACCAGAGAGAATGTCGTAATAGAAGGAAACAGGGGCAGGAATGTGAAAGAATAGCATCCATGTGCCTCAACATCTGGGGCATTATTGCCACGGACAAACATATTGTGCAGTTTAAGCAAATGATCACCCAAGAGCGGTGCATTGTCTCAGCACTAAAGAGAAATGGAAATTGATTGGACTGTGCTTCTATGCGAACATTTCATAAGGCCAGAACACATAGCAGTTTTTTAAAGCCTTAAAATTATATTCTAAACACTCGACTTTGTCGAAAATGCAAGGATAGGGGAGCAAGTGAAGAATTAAAGAATCCGTTGTTACATTTTATTTAGTTAGTTTTGGGTGTTAACTGAGGATATCGCCAGACATGCTAACCACATGTAACCAGGTGAGCGCCAAGCACCCGACTATACTTACGTCAGATCTCTGAATGCTGTTACAAGCGCGATAATTAATCAACATTATATAGAGTCAATTATATAGAATCAGATATATAGAACCTTAGAACCATAGAGCATTACAGCAATGAAACATTCCTTTTGGCCCTTCTTGGCTGTGCCGAACCATTTCTCTTCCTAGTCCCACTGACCTGCACCTGGGCCCAATCCCTTTAACCCCTCTCATCCATATACCTGTCCAAGATTTTCTTAAATGTCAAAAGTGAGCCCGCATTCACCATTTCATCTGGCAGCTCAATCCACACTCCCACCACTCTTTTCTTGAAGAAGCCCCCTTCATGATCCCTTTAAACTTTTCCCACTTCACCCTTAACCCATGTCGTCTGTTTTTTTCTCTCCCCTAGCCTCACTGGAATAAGCCTGCTTGCATTCACTCTATCTATAATCCATCATAATTTTGTACACCTCTTTCAAATCACCCCTCATTCTCCTACGCTCCAGGGAATAACGTCCTAACCTATTCAACCTTTCTCGGTAAAACAGTTTCTCAAGCCCCGGCAACATCCTTGTAAACCTTCTCTGCACTCGTACAAAATTATTAATATCCTTCCTGCAATTAGGTGACCAGAACTGCACGCAATACTCCAAATTCAGTCTCCCCAATGTCTTATACAACCTCACCATTACATTCCAACTATCATACTCAATACTTTGATTCATAAAGGCCAATATACCAAAAGCTCTCTTTAGTACCCTATCTACTTGAGATGCCACTTTTAGGGAATTATGTATCTGCATTCTCAGATCCCTCAGACTACTGCACTCCTCAGTGTCCTACCATGTATGTTCTACCTTGGTTTGATCTTCCGAAGTGCAATACCTCCCACTTGTCCGCATTAAAATCCATCTACCATTTTTCAGCCCATTCCTCCAATTGGTTCAAATCCCTCTGCAAGCTTTGAAAACCTTCGTCACTGTCCACTACACCTCCAGTTTTTGTATCATCGGCAAATTTGCTGATCCAATTTTCCACGTTATCATCTAGATCATTGATGTAGATGACAAATAACAATGTACCCAGCACTGATCCCTGCGGCACACCAATAGTCACAGGCCGCCACTCAGAGTAGCAATCCTCCACTACCACTCTCTGGTTTCTTCCATTGAGCCAATGACTAATCCAGTTTACTACCTCTCCAAGTACACCTAGCGACTGAATCTTACTAACTAATTTCCCATGCGGGGCACGTATCGTTCAGAATTTCAGTGTCTGGTAGCACCGAAGAATCTAGAAACTCTTTTGTAAAGTTTGATCACTCTGGCCTCACAGAGAGTGAAGCTTGAAGACTTGGTGAAAAGTTGTCACGTGTGTATAAGAAAGTGCAGGTTTGCACTTATAAGTGGGGTAACCTAGGAAAGTAATATACTCGTAGGTCAAGGCAACAAAAGCCACAGTTCCCGATTAGATTTAAAAGCGATAATTCCGGACAAGATTTGGTGGGATATGTTTCCAGTGAAGTGTCCACATATATTCATTCAGTGGTGGTAATGAAGATTACTAAGCTCGATAATTTACAACAAAACGTTAATTTCATCTAAATCCTCTCCTAAGTCAGGGATTGGATCTGAGAAAACACGACGCCATGGGAGAAATGGTGAAGTGGTGGCGTCATGTTTTAAACTGCTGAATATTAACTTGAGGATGATACTTAATTTCTAGCGACCCTCTGCTTCAGACATTAAAGGATTTCTTAAAGGTTGTATGATTATTTGTGAACTGTTCGACCCTTGAAATCAGGCAATGTTCTGCCATGGTTTAAAGTGCGAATTAAGAATGTAAAATATTGCACGATGACTGGACATTTGTGAGTTCACTTGAAAGGTAAAGAGGGGTAATACGTGCGTGAACGAACGGAAGGCAGTCGTGTATTTGTTAGGTGTGTATTGACAGGATGTTTGAATTAATTCCCTGTTTCTCAACGTCTGGTGGCATAGTGGCTTCAGCACCGGAATTCGGAGTGAAGGCTCCGAGTTCGAACCTAGCCGGCCCCCTCCATCTGTGCTATGTTGAGCGTTGAGCTAGCAACTCTGCTCCGTAAAACTAAGGAAGCCTGCTACAGAAACGCCGTCCCGACGGTGTCCCGATGACTCCACTCGGAGCTATGGGCTTCTTCTTCTTCTTCTGATATGACTGTCTGATAATATCTGATTCGTTGACTGAAATAAACTTCGAGGAACTGATGTGAATTTCAGAAACTGGATTTCTCTTTGAAATTACAATATGTGTTAGTGCATGTCTGCCGTAAACACCCTCATCTTTCTTCCCGCTGCTCTTCTGAATATTTGATACGGAATTTCACTCTGGCAATTAACTGTTTATTCTGTATAAGTCAGTTACCGGCAACGGTTTTAAAGGTAGAAAAGTGCAAGCTTGGATTTTTGTTTTTGCCTTACCTGAGTATTTAGATTGCGTTCTTTTATTTATCTTTTTTCTGGTTTTTCAGAGGGAGACGCGGATTTCACACCGACCAGGTGGAGTCATGGTTAATGAGTCCAGAGATGAGTGTATCAGTTCCGTGTACGATAAGCACACTGTTCAAAGGTAAATTGACATTTGGACAAATTTGTTCATACTCGAATTAGGAATTGGAATATCACATTTTCTGAAGTCTGGTTCATGTGGAGAGCAAGAACAGATGATGCTGAGCGCTTGAAATGTTGACTTTTCGAGTTCCATTGGAAAAGATTGTTTCAATGTTATTGTAGCCGTTGCCCCGTAATACATTAAAGGGCGTTCAGATTATTTAGCGTGTAGTTCCATTCTTAAATTCAGCATTTTCCCTAAACTATCTGCCCTAGTTCAATAAATCATCCAGGTGCTGTAGGGTGGTCAAATTAAAGTCTCTCAGAACACTGTGACAGCAGAGTTGGACACATAGTCGTCAACAGTACTAAAGTTTATACCTTCCTTCTATGCGGAAGATCACTGGCCAAGTCTTACAGGCAGATTTCAACATGGTTGCGTGACTCAGCATTGGCTTAGTTACAGGAGGAAAATTAGGTAGTATATGGAGGGAATTCTGCCTGGAGGACTTGGCAAGTGATGTTCCGCGTTGAAGCTATAAACTTTAGTACAGTTGTCGACGATGTCTCTACACTACCTGATCTTCCTTCTGTTAATAAGCCAATGCTGAGTCACACACCCAGCTCTCCCAACATGCAATGCTGTCTGACTTTCTGAAGTCGCAGACCATGTGTAACGTGGTCAAACCCCTTTCAGAATACGTTTCTCCAGATACTCATAATTTCCGTCTCTCGAATCCTCTCCAATAGATTGCGCGTTACTGATGGAAGACCCTCTGGCCTGTAAATCTCAGGACTATCCCTGCTGCATTTCTTGAACAAAAATGAATCATTTACCATCCTCCAGTCATCTCCTGTGGCCAGTGAAGGCGCAAACTTCATGGCTAAAAGCGCAGTAATATCTAAGACCGTTTTCTCTAATTACCTGACGTATATCCCTTCCTGCACCGGGGAATTGATTATGTTAACATTTTAAATGTTTCTAGAGCACAATTCGTAAAATTGGCATGACCAAGCATATCTTCTTTACGGTTTATCAACATTCGTAAAAGACGCTCTCACTGGTGAATAGCGAAGCAAAATATCACTAAGGACCTTTACTGCTTCCTTGAACTGCAGACACATGCTTCCTCTTTAGTCTCTGATGTGTCCCACCCTTTCTCTCTCTCGTCATTCTCCTGCTCTTCATGTACGTTTGTACATTAATGCGACTCTGCAAAGCCTTCCCATGCCGCCTTCTAAATTCATTGTTATTTTCCTTCCTGGCTAACTTGTGATATTCCGTAGCCCTGCCTGATACTTTCGTCCTGAACCTCAAGTATCTTTCTTTCTTCTTCTTGATGAGGTGTTCCATATCTCTTTTCAAATAGCGTTAATTTACACGACCTCCGTTCCTTGTCTCAATGAGGCAAGTCTATACCGAACCACAATCAAGTGTTCCATTAACAATCTTATGTTGCCATTTCATGAACCACATTTTCCAAATTCGGCTCGCAATTCCTACCTAATTGCACCAAGAAAATACTTAGCATACTGTCTGTTCCTATCCCACTGTAAGATAAAATTAAATGTCCAACAGTCGACCCGCGAGTAATCTGTTTCATTTTCAGGTACTAAATCATGAATGGAGATTTCTCTAGTCCGCCTGCTGTTTTATTGAGATATTCTGTCATATCTGAACATTTTAACCTCAGGGATTTCCAATCAATATTAGGAAAGTTTAAGTTTCCTGTGATAGCAACCATGAAAATATGGCACCTCTCCAAAATACTTCTCTTGATGACTTTCCCGCTGTTTCCGTACTTGTTTTGGGGAGATAAGGAGCGGTGTGTGTAGTCTGTGCAGAATACTCCAATACTCCGAGTGATTACTTTATTTCTGCTTCTAGAATCTACTCACCGTCTACCAATTGGTAATCCCGCCATGGTGTCTTCGCTTTCTACAGTTCTGCTACTATCATAATCTCACTGCATTTCAATGATACTCACTTTACCATCTTTTATCTGACGCTGTCCATTTTGAAACCTCTAATCCTGGGTATATCCAAAAGCCATCCTTGCCCTTGTGTTCGTCAAGTCTCTGCGCACGTTTGGCGTAATTTAACCAATGTAACAATCACGTCAGCCCATAGCAAGTTTAGCCAGATTCCTACCTTAGCTGTATGAAGTATGCAACCTTCCGTGGGTTTTGCAATTTCCGGATAACCAGGCAAATGATTGTTTGATTTCATGACCTACTCATTTTTAAAACTGTTTTATTAGAAAACTCCGCTGAATTGTAACTTACATGCTGGTTATCTACACAGGTGGCCATTTAGCGTAAACACATACTTCGTTGCATTCCTCAGCTCTTTTCTGAATTTCCTCTGCGTCAGTGTATAGATACAAGTGTTGGTGCACATACTCAGAATTTGCAACATGAACCCAAGTTGTTGTAGTATATATACCGGGGAACTCAAATATCTGTTCTGATACAAATAGTTTTCCGTTTGCCACTTCAGAGAATGAGCTACATAGGGCATCCAAAATAATATGAAATTAGCTGAAATTGCAAACAGCAAAATCATCGATTTTCTGCGGTTTTCCAACTCGGTATCCTTCTGATTATCACTGCTGTTCCGAAGCCCTCTGCGGACTCTATTTGCCGCAATGATATGTCTTACTGTTAACCCATTGAACACCAGAATTAAGCCGATTGGTAGCAACGGTGTTAAAATGCTATCGAGTAATTCGACTACTTTCCACACGGGTAAAGTAGCATGTTCATGTGTGAAGGCACAACGCCACGGTATGTTGTCAATGATGACGTAAGGTTCAACGGCAAAGTAAAACGGGACACTTCTCCCGCAGCTCACTATAACCACCGTCACCATAACCACCGTTGCTGTTCTCTCAGTGCAGTATCGATCCCGCAGCTTTCGACAACATATGGCGATGAAACGATCGAAGGTAAAACTAACCGTATACCAAACAGAACAGTCCCGCGTTACAATCCTAAATACAAGTGTCAGAGCGCACACAGGAGTGATAAGCAGGGATCTAGAATAAATGTAGATATTGTTGGTCTGTTCCACCAAAGCAACAACGATAACCAACATCAAATCAGCTGTGGCCATTCCAACCAGGTAACGGGTGATGCATTTGGAGAGTCCGCATTTTCCCCGAGATAGGATCACAATCGCCGTTAAATTAACTACAAGAAATTTGGAGGGAAAAAAAATAACAACGCAGAGTTATGGTTAGCTGCAAATGTCTGAATGCCCACCATTCTTCCAATGCAGCACGGGGTATATTTTTTTTTGTAAGTATAAAACCGATATTCAACGTGTGCCGGCTCAGTCGGTGCACACCGGCTGGTGCACAATAATAGACTGGAGAGGCAGTTAGTTGGCGACCTTCTGCCAGTTTAGAGCGAGGCTTCTGATTTCCGTGACCGCAGCCGGATCATTTCAGTAAAAAAAACAAACACCATTTCCTTTATTAGAGGTGAAATAGCTGATGGGATTATTTGTAGTAAAGTTAATGAGGTTGAAAACATACGTTATAATGGAATGACTGTGGAAGAACTGACCTGCGTGTCGATATTTGACTGGACGGTCATTTAAAAAAGCTACCGTTCTGCATAAGGGACCGCTGTCGCTATAAAAAGCCAGGCAAGATCAAACAATGAAACTATGGCCATATCGGCAATAACGTATTTGACAAAAGAGATAAAAATATCATTACAAAACAATATGGAAACAGAATTAAAAAAAAGTTCAGACTTTTGAATCCTGAACTCTGGGAAAACTTTTCAGAGCATTTGTGCTCAATAAAATTCCAGATATTGCACGGAACAAAAGCAAGGTGACGGTACCATACATATAGTGAACAGCTCTAGTATCTTACCAGGGATACCTATCGCGACAATTGCAGGATAGAAAATACACGCGATGTTGTAAATCGCTGGATATCCCATATTCCGTCAGAGTCAGCGTTTAGTCGTACGGAACTTCCCCACTGCTCATATGGACTGGTGACTGGATTTACAGAATTATATGCAGTTCAGAGTAATTCCTCTGAGGCAATTAGTATACCTATGACATCAGTCACATAAGGGACAACCAGTTACAAAATATCGACATTAAAGTGCTTTTCTCATTCCGAAATCTTTTTCTTCCCAAGGGATATTACATGTTATTTACTTTTAAGCAAACAGATTATATGAACGTAACCAATGTAATTTCCAAGACACCTGTCTTCAGCAGCTGAAATGGGACAATTCCTGATCAGTGTTGTTTCTAAAATAGGCAATTACCCTGAAAAATCAACATGGACAATCAACGTCAAACAGATTGATTTTGTCACATTCGGCGTAGTACATTCACTTCTGACATTAAGGGCGGCAGTTTAGCTCAGGAGGTGAAATTGAGTACACGTCCTTATTGAAGGGGAAGATCGTTTCATTATTTTCTTTAATTCGTTCCATTCATTTCGAGTGGTTTGAGTGCTGAAATTCACAGTAACAGCTGATGACATGTATCACAATAAAACCCGCTAAAGGTATGTTCTTCCAAGCATAAAAAAGAAATTGAGAGGAATATTCCAGGTTCCTTTGATATAAAATTGTATACGCCCAGATGACATTAGCTGCGGTTTGTGGTCTGATTGCTGAACGTTCTTTTCCAGCAAACACTTTGGTCCTTCGTTATGATGCACAGAACTTCTACTTCTACATCTACTTGACCCCATAACCGTGACGTATGGTGTAGTTCATTTAACTTTAAAGTCAGTAGACAGAGCTGCAACAATTCTACCACAATTTCCACATCCATATTCGATTTGAACAGAAGTAGAAACTAAAATATGTGATCTATCAGCAAGTTCCTAGGCTGGTCTATTATTTCCCACGAAAACCGATTTAATCACCATAAAATAAAATACATTTTATTTGCACTGAAATTATGTGAACAAACTCCAAAATGTCGATTATGTCCTCACAAACCACAGTTGAGTCATCACAGTTTTGTTTTTGCTTTTTCAGCTGAAAATCGTATGCAATCTTCCAATTTCCATTCAGGTACATCAAACTCAAATAAAATGTTTCCAACAATCGTTCAGCGTTAGAAGCCGAATAGTTGATTCTTTGAATGTGACGAGTCTGCTAGAGGGATTGATGTTTGGTCCGCTGTTGTTTATCATCCATGTGGTAGGATATTGCCCAAATACTGAGTTTGTATACAGAATTGTTTTGTGCACATATATGTACAGCCACATACAATGAGCAATCAGATTTGCAATCAGATCAATATGCCTTGATAAATCTGACAGCTTGGTGAAAGAGGCCTTCCCGGAGACAGTTTGTCTTGGCCTTCATGCTGCGGTATCTCTTGCCAGATGGAAGCACCTGAAACAGTTTATGGTTGGCGTGGCTGGAATCCCTGTTGATCTTCCGGGCCCTTTTTACGCATCTGCTGCTGTACATATCCTGCGGAGAGGAAGGTTCAGATCCTCAGATGGGCTGGGCATCGGCACAATTCTCTGCAGTACCCTGCGATTGTAGGCTGTACAGTCCACGGACTAGGCCGTGAAGATTCAGTCACCATTCTGTCGATGGTGCCTCTGTAGAAAGTCCTGAGAGTTGGGAGACTCATGCCGAACCGCTTCAGGCGTCTGAGATGAAAGAGGCGCTGAAGTCTTTGTTCACCACCCAGCCGGTATGCAGAGTCTAAGTGAGATCCTCGGTGATTTGTAAACCGAGGAACAAGAAACTACTCATCCTCTCAAATACAATCCCATTGATGTCAACAGGAGTTGGCCTGTCCCTGTTCCTCCTGTAATCTATGATCAGCTCGTTCGTTTATTTCAATATCCAGGGAGGTGTTGTTTACTTCGCACCGTCAGAGCGTTGACTGCTCCTCAGTGGGTTGTCGCATTAGTTTTCGAAATAAGTCCTTTCGATGGCGTGTCATCTACAAATTTGATCAGCTTGTTGGAGCTATGCGTGGTAACACGGTCGGTGCTCTATAGGGAGTGGAGGAGGGGTCTCAGGTCACGTCTCTGGGAGTTCCTGTTTTCATTATCAAATGGCCAGAGAATGAGAGAGCCATTCCTTCCCACTTGCCAGCCAACCAAGAGGAAGTCGCAGATCCAGCTGCAGAAGGCCGAGGTCTCTGAACTTCTTGTCGAGCCTGGGGGTAATTATGACGTTGAATGCTGAACTGCAGTCCAATAACAACATTGTAATGTATGTACTCCTCTTGCATAGGTGAGTAGAGTTCTGTGGCTGTGGCATAGTCGTATGATTGCAAAAGTCGGTAGGTGAATTGCAGGGTGTCCTGAGTGGGTGTTAGCATGCTGACGATGTAATCCTTAACCAGCCTTTTAAAGCATTTATTTATGACTGAGTTGAGTGTAACAGGGCGCTAATCGGTCAGACATGCTACTTTAGTTTTCTTGGTACAGGGACAATGGTGGATGTTTTGAAGCAGGAGGGCACTACAGACTGGGAGAGGGAAAATTAAAAATGTCTGTGAACACACAAGCCAGCTGTGCCGCGTACATTTCTAGAACTCGCCCTGGGTGCTCCACGTTTATTCGCTGATGTAAGTGCTTGGGATTTAGTGGGTGTCTGCGAAGCGATAGCGTTCCACAATGCGGCACCCCAGTCAATGCAGGGTCTCACCAATGTGGAGGCTGCCGCTACAGGAGAACCGTTTGAAACCGTCTGACATGGAAGGACGGATTTTCTTGAATGGTGGTTGGTGAAGGAGGAGGTGCAGATGTAGGTGTGGCACTGATAAAGCTTGCAGGCATAAGTCCCAGTAAGGAGATCGGTGGGGCGGGATATTGGACAAGGGAGTGATGTGGAATAAGGTACCTGCAGAGAACGGAGCTGGCGTTGGGGTCGTGGTAAGTATGTGCATCGTCTTAAGAACCTGTTGGACAGGGATAAGTTGTAGAGAATGGTATGTTCGTGGGGTTATACATCACGACATTGAGAACCAATTTTTTTCCAATTGCGAGAGGATGGTGTGAGTTCAAATTTTCTGGAATGTCAGACATACACATCGATAAATCCTCAACTCCTTCGGAGTGATAATTTCGTTCAGTCAGACCAAAGCCAGGCGAATTGTGTGGTAAAAGCAAACCCCTGGAAACACAAAATTCTTGTGACTACTATCTAATGGAAATGAAAATGCAGGAAACCGCCTCACACTTCAAGCGTGTGTGGATGTCTTGTCAGGTCCATCAAAGTGAGATACCCACGAGATTCGGTCCGAACGGCATATTTATGTGCTAGTAACTGTTATTCAGACAACTCACCATAAATTCCAGGTGGTGTATCTGCGTTGACTACAATTAGTGCCATTGTCGCTGTCAATGTGTTGATCACGTAATGGTCAGATAAATATCGTCAACATTTATTAGGCGAAATATTAAGCGTAACCAGCCTTAGATTACCAATCTCTCAGGGAAAGTTTGTCTTCCACCTTCAAGAAAAGCGATACGTATAATTATTTTAACCTGCTCAAAAATCTCGAATTATTTTACAGACAGCCCTTGTACTCTACCGAGTATAAGAACAGACAAATGTTTGGAGCTGAGTGTTCATTTTATAGAAATGACCATTTCCTAAAATAGTTTAATGTAAGCTGCTGAAGCCTCGTGCCATGGTAAAGAAAAGAAAACATATTTTTCAATGATACTTAAAACATTATAAACATTTATCAAAGAAAGATCTACTATTTTTAAGGGGGAAAAAAATCTGTTGCTGAATGATGCAAAGAACAATAAAACAACAATAGTTAACTTCCGCTTTGTTTCCGTACATTGTAGCTGATGCGTCAGAGGACGTGGTCACACAAATTGACTCTGTACCGTTTGACCTCTGTGGATGAAACCCCGGTAAATTAATCAGAGCACACAAGGACCGTTGGAAGGTATTGAATATTTAATCTATTCATGTATCAATGTAACGGGTGCAGGATTTGTAATGACACTTTGAAGTTGTATAAGTCGAAAGTAATGCCTAACAGGGAGTATTGTATATGCTTTGGTCACCTAGCGGCATGGCTGATATCAGCGATTTTGAAAGAGTGCAGCTGGTCAGCACACTTTCTAAGACAAATCTATAGACGTTTGAAAAAGTTTCTAGCCGGCATCTCCAACCTCCGCAGACTCCTGAGGAAGTAGAGGTGCTGCTCTCGTGTTTTCTTTGTAATAACATTTGTCTGATGGATCCTGGTCAGGTCCCCTGAGACGAAGTTATGAATGCTGTCCAGCTCTGATCCTAACATCAGTACAGGGTCATGCACTCTGGCTCCCCTCTCCTGTTATTCGCAATCATTTCCTTCGTCTTATCGGCATAGTGTGAGAGGTTGTTGTTATTACACTATTCAGTTACGTTTTTAATCCACATCCAGCATGCTGATTCGGCGCTACATTGCATAGAGCCAGTAATAGCGGTGTCAACAGCAAACCTGTATATTTTGTCGGAGCTGTACTTTGTCACACAGAGATAGGACTCAAGCGAGTAGAACAGGGGTTCGGTGCTGCTGCGCTAATGGAGTTTTCGGAGGAGGCGTTTTTGCCTTTTCGAACTTGAACCGGGTCTACAAGTGAAGACATCCAGGATGTTGTTGCACAAGGGGAATTTGAGGTCCAGGTCTTGGAGAATACTGATTAGTTTTGAAAGGATAATTGTGTTAAATCCCGAGCTGCGAACGATAAAGAAATCCTGACGCATGCATCTTTGCTGTCCAGATGTTCCAGGGTTGTTTGCAGAGCTAACGAAATAACATCTGTTGTAGTGTCTCGAAGGGCAGGTGTTGAAGCATACCTGCACCTGCCTGAAAGGTGAATTCGTCTAACGAGCACTTCTTCTACGGATGTATGTGCCACTGGGCGACAGACAACTAAACAGGCTCCCACCCTCTTCTTGCCCACCAGTTCAACACACTGATTGAAGCTATCGAGTTCCACACACTGCTGGAGCGTGAGGTTGAGGTACCCGTGAACACACCGGCCTGCTGGACAGCACTGGACTTTAGTACTCGGTCAGGTACTCCGTCCGGAAAGGATGTTTTTCTCGGTTTCACTCTTTTGAAGACAGCCCTTATGAAATCTTCAGATACTGAGACAAAAGGATCATCGAGGCACCCGGGGAGCGCGGTGGTTCTTCCTGTAGTGGTGGTCAAAACGATCATTGAGGGCACTGAGCGCACCTGGAAGCGAAGCGCTGTTGTACAATAAGACGCAAGATTTAGTTCTGTCGGAGGTTATGGCTTTCAAAGCCTGTCACAGCTGTCGGACATCCCTCGTTGATTCCAGTCTGGAATCTCCACTTCGCCGGAGACATGGCTTTCCGGAGATCATAATCTGCACCTCGTGTTTTATTCTTGTTCTCCAGACTTGAATGCTTCTGATCTGGCTGTTAGCAGGTTCCGAATCTCATTGCTGAAACCCATCCAATGCCGTTTTAATAACAGCCCTGGTTTAGTCGAGCTGTGAGTTACTGAACCGGACCAAACTTCTGACTCAAGGCAGTACCGTAACCAGTCATTTGTCTTCAGAGAACATCAGCCATAAGTTATCCTCTGAATCATTGTTCTTTCGGTTTTGTCTTTATGCCGGTAGCAGGAGTACATTCAAATGATTCGATTTGCGAAAATACGGACTCGGAAAGTAACCATAGGTATTTCTTATCGTTGTGTAGAAGGGTTCTACTGTGTCCGGACTTCTGGTCCAATAGGTTACGTGCTGGTGATAATTGAGCAGGGTTTTCCTCAAACAGTCGCCAACCATAATTTGCAAAGCGTCAAGATGGGCCGTTTCTAGTTTACAGGCAGCATCATTCAGTTTCCCGACTGCTTGCTTATGCCTCGTCTTTGTCAGCTATACCCACGACTGATTGATAATAACTTGGTAGCTTCGTGGGTTTGGTGACTGAGGCTGAGACTGAAAATGATACCAAAATATACGTAGTAGACAGCCACTGTGGTTGATGGTATTTTATACAGATGAGTGAGTGGTGTAGCACTTTGGGACAACAAACTGTGGTAGGACGTACACAGTGAACGGATGGGCAACGAGTAGTGCGGTATAACTGAAGAATCAGGGAATACAGATGCATATTTCCATGAAAGTGGAGTCACAGGTCGATCGCGTCGTAAAGAGAACCTATGAAGCTTCGGCAATCGTATGTCAAAGTACCGAGTACAGGAATTATGGTGCTATCTTGATGTTGTAGAAGACGGTGGGTCCGCCTAATATCGAGTACTGTACGTGTTCGGTCACCTACATCCATGAACGATATCAATGATTTTGAAAAAGCACCAAGATATATTGTGAGGACGATGCCGGCATTTGAGGACCTAAGAAAGGGGGAAAGTTTGAATCGGTTCAGAATCGGTACGGATACCGTTAAATGATTTCAGCTTTTGAAAGACAATGGGATAGCAACATGAATGTCAGGGTCCAGGTCCAACATCAGTTCGGCACTCAAGGATGAGCAGATGTGTCAGTTTTAGTGCCGTACTGCTCTATGATTCTCTGCTCCATGATTCTGTTACCGAATGCAACTGCGGAATGCTCTCTAGAGGAGTAACTGTGCTTCCGACAGGCTGGGTGTCGTGTGACATCAATATGGGGCCAGATACCGTCCCTCTCATAGTGCGTTGTGGATAAAATATATGATGCAATTTGTGTGCAAATGCTGTCAGGGAGTTCGGAAATGAATTGCAAAAGAAAACGTTGTTTTCCAAGAAGAAATACCTTTTCAATTTGGCTGCTGCTGACGTGGCCTTGTCTAAGCTCAGCAACTCCTGTGATTGTATACATGGACAACCGGCATGACGTTTAACATGTCAGGCAACATCTGTGGAGGATTACCGACAGCTTACTTTGCCTGTCCAGACTCTTCATAGAATCCATGTTTACAGATCCTCCAGGAGGCGATCGCTATGCAAAATTAACTATGAGAGGCGTTGATCTTGTGGATGGTCAGAGGCTTCTTCCCAGGGCTGAAATGGCTAGCACGGGAGGTCACAGTTTTCAGGTGCTTGGAAATAACTACAGAGGATATACCAGTGTCTGTTTGTTTTTTACGTACAGAGTGGTGAGTGTGTAAAGTGGGCTACCGGCGATGGTGGTGGAGCCGGATACCATAGGGTCTGTGAAGTAACTCTTGGAAAGTTTTCTGGAGCCCAGAAAAAATATAGATGGCTATTGGAAACACTAGTTTGTTTTTTAGGTAGGAACATGTTCGGCATAGCTTTCTGGGCCGAAGGGCATGTATTGTGCTCTAGGGTTTCTACATTTCTATACTTCTATTTTATTCTTATGGAAATCCCAAGTTAATTCGACAATTAGTGCCAGATTGCTCTTTGCGATACCATTAATCCCAAATCTGCGCCACACGGATATTTCAGCAGCTGCCATTACAAACCGCTGCACCGCCGAAAGCTGAGTTATTGACGGAAAGGTCTGGACTGACGAAGGGTCTCGGCCCGAAACCTCGACAGTGCTTCTTCCTACAGATGCTGCCTGGCCTGCTGCGTTCCAACAGCATTTTCGTGTTTTGTTTGAATTCCCAGCATCTGCAGATTTCCTCGTGTTCGCTGAGTTATTGATACTGGCTACGGAATGCTGAATTCTGACGTCTGCATCTTTTCCTGAACTGTCATTTAGTTCCCAACGTACAGTAGCTGAACTGACACAGTATTCCTTCTGTGATCTCCTATGTCATGAAACGTCAAAGTCCCCCACAGGCGCTTCAGCATATTGTCAGTCTGAACACGAGAATAGCGTGTTTCAGGAGTAGCTCGCTTTATAAATCCTGCTGATTTACTCTTCACGTGTATGTTTACCCAACTGCGCAGTACGTTTCTGTTTATCAGCTCAACACGCACTTTATCTCATTCCCTGAATCAATTACTTTCCGGTCTAACTTTTAGCATCAGCTGGTGACTCTGTAACTTATTTAATATTATTATTAGTACTGTTTTGCATAAAACCTACATGGACACAATATACTATCTTTTGCGCTGTCTCTGGGTGTAAATGCGACAGCAGCGTTACAGAATCCGGTCTGTAGTCCCGCAGTCCCTGAATTGTACCCTGCGCTGCAGACTTGCCAACATCTTTGTTTGCAGCAAACTCCGGTCATGGCGGAAACTTTGATCGCTTACACCAAGACGTTAATGTTAATGTACCATAGGCAGAAAAAAAAATGACAGGAACAAAGTAACTATGAATCATATTAAAGGTGCGTTCTCACAGAATAAAACAACAATGCAGTGCGGACCTTATTGTTTAATTAAGGTTAGTGTTATTTGCATTGGAACAGAAACCCCACTCACAACGTCAGAGCAGAATCAGCGCATCACAGGATTGCAGACTACTGTCGCCACTAGCGATGCTCATTAATGCCCTGTCATTACACGGAGCAGTTTAACAACATTGTAATTTGCGTGGCAATCGCATCATCGGCCGTCTCTCGAGGCTTCGTGGCCGGTGCTGCATTCACTTCTATGAACTATTGGGTGTTATTTCCCCATTGACGTTACGGTACACTAGAGACGAGCAGTAATTGCTAATTTAAGGTAAATATCACATGTCACTGTACAAGTTGTTTGCATTATCGGCAACCAATTACTCTATCAAAGAATGTCATTCCGTGCCTCAGCTAGACTGAGGACAGAAGCATCCAGTCGCTGTGGATTCTGAACGTCTGACCCGTGAACTATTTAACCCAGAAGACGCAGAAGAAATTTCATAAATGAACTTTGTATAAATTTATTTACTCGGAGCACAATTTTAAATTCGAACTGCCAGGCATTAATAATGTTAATAGAAGAGGTGATTTGTTACATAGTAATTGGATTACTACCTTTGTGCTACTGTTTCCTCTTCCTTTCCCTGCCCTTCTGAGCCACAGGGCCGGACAGTGCCAGAGGCACGGACACAGTTGCATCCCCAGGTAGACTGCACCGCTCCCCCCCCACCAGTACTCAAACAGGAGTACTTATTGTTCAGGGGAACAGCCACAGTGGTACTCTCTAGTACCTGGCACTTCCCCTTCCCTCACCTGTTTCCCACTTGTCTATCTCCCGTGGCCCCGGTGTGCCCAAATGCCTTTAACTCCTTTCTATCACCTCCTCTGTCCCTCACCAGACGAAAGTCATCGAGCTGCAACTCCCGTTCCCTAACGTGGTCCCTTAGGAGCTGCAGCTCCACACACCGGGTACAGATATGGCCGTCTGGGAGGCTGGAAGACTGACATGACCCCTACAAAGCACAGGAAACTGGTTTGATCCAGGCTGCCTATACATGGACAAGTCTACTCACGTTTCCTGGCCATCCCCGCAATTCCTATTGCCAAAGGAGCTGGCCTAATTATTTCAGCTCTGCTCATTACTCTAACCTGGAGAGTCTGCCACCGATATCTAATGGGTTTGCAGGTAAGGACAAGAGGGATTCTGCCAATGTTAAGGGGACGGTAAGATGGAGCGAAGGCGGATTTTCAGGAAACAGAACCGATTGGACTGAGATCAGCATCAATGATGGAGGAAGGAAAACCCTCTCTATGAAGGGACATCTCTGGTGTCCCGGAAGGGGAAAACCTCATACTGGGAACAGATATGGCCGGCATAAAGGGACTGAGAAAAGGGAATATATTTTTTTCAGGAGGAATGTGGGAAGAGGTTTAGTCAAGATAACCATGCAAATCGGTTTACAAACAGGAAGTGTGAGGGTGTTTTATGAACCCTGTCATATGGCACGGGCAGTGTCTTCATCGTGTCAGCTGCCACCTGAATGCACCAGGGTGGATGGTAGAGGGTTTTGCAGAGATGGCGAATGCTGTCGGGGTCGGAGGGGTTTACGAAATGTGGAATGATGCAGGAGTTGGAAGGGATTTTACAGTCGGCGAGGGGAGATAGGGCACTTCTCCACCACTGTGGAAATGTACTTGTAGTACTAAAATAGCATTTTTGAATGTAACAAAATGAAACCCATATTATATCGCAGTGTTTTTCTAATAATGTTCGTCCACCGTAATGCTGAGAGAACTTGAGTACCAGACAGTAGACCACAGTCCCCACAGTGTATTCCATCTCCCACTTTATTGCCTCTTCTCCAAACCTGTCCGAGTCCTTTTGCAGACACCAGTTTTACTCTAAGCTACCTGCCCGGCACCTACCTTCATATCAACTGCAAAGTTGGTAACCAAGCCTTCAATTCTCTCAACGGATCAAGGAAATCTAACATGAGAAGGATTGGTCTCAATACCGACCCCAGCAGAACGCCATTAGTTACGGGCAGCAAATATAACAGCTCACTCTTTGCCTCCCGCTAGTAAACCAATCCTCATTCATGCCAGTGTCTTTCCTGTAATACCCTGATCTGTTGTATTGTTAAGGAGCCTCATGTGCAGCAACTTGTAAAAGACCATCTGAAAATTCAAACAAACAACATTTACTGCTTCTCTTTTCTCTATCCTGCCTGTTATTTCATCAAAGAATTCCAACAGCTTCGTCAGGCAAGATTTCCTCTGAGGGAAACTATGCTGACGTTGGCCTACTTTATTATGCTCTTCCAAGTACATCGAAAAATCATCGTTAATGGACACCAAGATCATCCCAACCACTAAGGTCAGTCTACATGTCCTATGATTTCATTTCTTCGGCCTCATTCGCTTCTTAAAGAATGGGCTGATATTTACAACTGTGTAGTCCGCCAGACCCATTCCCAAATCTAGTGATTCTTGAAAGGACATTACTCGTTCTTTAAGAGAAAAATGATGGGCGACTTCTTCACTCAGAGGCGATGAGACTGTAGAATGGGCTGCCAGAGCAAGTGGCAGGTTCGATTTCAACATGTAAAAGAATTTTGGATGGGTTCATGGTGCGAGGGGTATGGGGGAATATGGTCCCAGTGGAGGTTGCTTGAACTCGGCGGATAGACGGATTGGCACAGACTAGATTGGCAGAATGGCATTATACTGTGCTGTAGTGCTCTCTGGCTATAATGTCTGCGCAAACTCTTCGGCTACCTCTTTCTGAAGCCTGGGGTGTTCACCATCTGTCCGGGAGACTTATCTACCTTCAGAACTTTCAGTTTCCAAAACACATTTTCTCCTTAGTAATAAAGTCTACAGTATACTCACTTCTGTCCCCGATGCTCTTGAAGTATTGGCATTTCTGTGGAAAAAAATGATGCAAAGACAAAGTAAGGAATGTAGAGTGGACAGCGGAGGAAGAAGTACAAGGTGGTAGGTCATGGGTGAACATCGGGATGGAGAGGGGTCAAGTAAAATATCTCCCCAGGATATACTTTGTACAACGAAACCAGGATTTAGCACTCCATGACAGCATGTGTAAAATTAATAAGGAGTACATAGCACTGAAGTTAAATGAAAACACAATCCAGAGAAATGAAGAAATGGTCACAATAGAAGATCAAGTTCACCACTCATGTCCCTCCATAGGAGACCTCCCGGGATCTGAGCAGACAGGTTTCTATTAAAGATCTGCCCTGAACACTGGGTCAAAAGGGCTCAGCTGATAACTCTTGACCACGACAGCCCTTAAATTCTACGTTTTTTTCACCTGGCCATGTGGGCTTTGAACCAGCCTCTTCCCTATTTGGACTCTCGCCATTTACCCACTTATCTCCTCAATAGCACTCACCCAACTGTTTCTGTTCTCGCTTATTACCCGGTCCACTTAAACCCTGCCTCGACTCATACTCTCTGCCTCTTCGTCCAGGTCCTGAACTGAGTCGTTCCAGCCTGTGATAGTGAATTTGTTGAATTCTTGTTGATAGTGACTACTGCCAACTGAAATTGTTGAATTTTGTGTTTCCGGATTCTGCCTGTTTGGAACCTGATTCTTGCCTGAAGCATCCGTAATCGTCTTCCCTCGCCGGACAGCTTTTCCCGGGTAAGACCTCCGCCTGCCAGTCCGGCTACGTCCCTGCCTCCTGGTGTTGATAGACTAATAAAATCCTGGTAAAAGAACATTCATTGGTCTGTACTTGAGTCCTACCGCAACCGGCCCCGCCTGACAGTCTGATATTAACCTGCTGACTAATTCTGACACACGCATATCGTCCAGAACACCGCGCGCTTATCCGAAACTTTCTTAAGATCTTCCAATACCACATTCATAATTTCCCAATTTTCCAGCTGTTGGCCCAATCCTGAACTCACACTGACACTGCTAATCCCGTGGGTGTGGATATGGAGGCTGGGGCTGTATCTCTACTGTAGGACAGTGGTGCCGAGGTCAATGGAAATGTTAACCATCTGTGTTTCAGTGTAGCCGTTGTGCTGGTAATCTGTGTCTGGGTCTTGAGTTCAGTCTGGGACTGAATCTGAATTTCTCTGTTGTCTGAAACTGTGGAACTAATGAGCTGTCGGTATCTCTGTGCTTTGTAACACACCGTGCGTGTCAGAGAGGAGCGACTGCTCCGGTGCCTCCACAGGCGGGAAAATCGGAGTTGATTGTAGTTTTCCCTGTTGGTAGGAGAAGGAAAGTCGGTCAGTGAGGGAGAGGTATATGCCAGACGGTTGTGTGAAGCGGCCGTTGCAGCGTGTGCCACTGTCAATCTGTCGGTCTGACCCTCTGTCTTTTTCACACAGTTATAATATAGCATATGATGTTTGTCTTTCATTCATTCACTTTCATCCATCCTACGTCGATTCATTTCCCAATTTAGAGACCTATGTTTAAAATTTATTATTGAATATTCCCTTTGCGAATCGAAGCATTTCTTCCTTTGAGTTCTGGCTGGTCTGAGATGCCCTTATGATCCAATTACATCAGCAACATCTCAAGATTTTTGTCCCAGCACTTTGTGTGTTTGCCTTCCTCTGAGGATTTCCAGCATCTGCAAATTTTGTCATCTTTCGTACATCAACATCGTGGTCATCAGAACATGGTCATTCCGCGTGTGTGTGCGTGCGTCCAGGATGATGTTGAAAACGAAAAACCACAGGGAGAGAAGTTTGGGTTCGGACGTGTCGTTGAACTCTGTTCACAAGTGGTTAACTAGCGGAGAAAAAAATGAAATCTGTGAATGTGACTGCTTCGGGTGTTTATCAATGGAGCTCCGGCATTCTTCTCACTAGGTGAGGAACCGCGGGGGTAATGCCTAGGAATTTAGAAGTGCTTGTCTTCTGTCGGCCCAATATTTACACCAGAGATAATGGATGGTGTTGAATCACCATGATTGTTCAAGTGACTGTGGTCAGTCAGCGGCATAACAGTGTCTCTGGAGACTGATCATTTTTATAAATCCGGGCCGCTTTGAATACATCAGCTCAGAGTTTCCGAGGGAGCTGTGAATTCAGGAGCAACACAATTGGCAGTTTATCACGGACATGGGTTATCCAGTCCTTTTGCGGATAGGAGAAGTTTACTATCCTTTTATTTCAGCCTTTGGAATTCTCGGTAAGCTGCGGTATCGGCTGCCGTTGGTGGGAACTGAAATTAATGCCAATGTAGTGATTCTGTCACTGGTTTCCACAACCTCATGTCCAGTGCTAGCATTCGGCAATCTAGGAATGGAAGCAAAGACAACGATTGTGGATTCTGATATCCGGATCTAAAAACAAACGGCTGTAAGAATTCAGCGAATCCGCCAGCATCGGAAGACCTCAGTGGGACAGGCAGATATCTTCCAGCGGTTTCTGTTCAATAATGTGATGCTCGGGTCTCAGTGCTTCTGGTCTCGAAGCAGCTGCACTGCATTTGCAAATACTGTGTTTATACTACCGCGAAGATGATGCTAATTGATTGCCTGCTTTGGTATATGAGCGGTTGTGTGAGGTACTTGTCATGATCAAACAATCGATTAGTGGTAACGATTCAGCAAATTTGAGGAGCTCCCTGTTGCAGCAGGAAGATTGAGGGTTTTCAGTAAAAGTGAGCTGTGTGACAGAAAGTGAAGCAGTTGCTGGACAACACAATGATGTCGTTGCAGATCAATTAACAAATCCGACGTGTAGCTTCATAACTACCAACACTGTGAAATGCATTATACTGTCCATGTAACCATAAATATCGTAAAACATATTATAATGTATCCACATCTGACACCGCTACATACATCTGACTGTGTCACCGTGCCTGCTACTGGACGTTGGATTATTCTCCCGGCTTCCCTGTCATGGATTTAGTCGGGAGCGTCAAGTATATCTGAGAGGCTGTATCAGACTAGGTTGTGACTGCTACCTCAGTCAATGTTCTGCTGTAAAGTCGGCGCGGTGGTAAATGCTGGAATAGGAAACAAACACGGGAAATGCTGGAAACACAAAACCTCAGGCAGCTTGTATAGAAAGAGTAAGACAAAGTCGTGTCGTGGGGGATCTCTGAAAACAGCTCATAAAATACACGTTAACTGCTTTCCCACATCATATTCTATTTTGTCTGGATGAGTGGTTCCGGGAATTCCTGTTTCTGTTGTGCCCTTCGGCTGTTTTGTCGCTGACAGGGAGTCACAGGGAAGTTGATGATTGTTTAATGAAAGAATCCCGCCATCGGCGTCCGAATTGATTTATTTCATTGATATCAGACGCGGATGAAGCCGATAAAAATGTTCCACACTGTACTGACTCTGAAGGTACCTAGTTTCATCTGTCTGCTGCCTCTTTATATTTTTGGTCATCAGAAAGGAATCCGAATTTACATTATTTGACTTTATTTTATTGTGTAAGCTCAGCCAGCTCTTGACCCTCTCTTCACCCTTCTACTGTTGAATGCAACAATAAAATGGGAATATTACATGATCCTCGAAAACTGCGGCAATGGGTTTTACTCAGCATTTTCTCAATTTCCTATTTCCCCTCTCTCTTCAGCGAACTTGATGGCGATTGTGATCCTGTCCCGGGATAAGTGCGGTCTCTCCAAATGTGTAATTCTCTACCTGGTGGGAATGGCAGCGGCCGATCTCCTGGTCGTTATCACGCTTCCGCTCATGATGTGGACTGCTTGGCTTTATTTTCCCCGATCATTCCTGTTCATCACTCCTGTGTGCAGTATCGCTAGATGGCTGATTCATACGAGCACTACTGCCTCTGTCTGGTTGACTGCCTCTTTCACCGTCGATCGATTTGTGGCTATTTGCTGTGAGAAGCTGAAAACAAAATATTGCACCGAGAGAACGGCGGCTGTGGTTATCGGGACAGTGAGTGTGCTGGCCTGTTTGGAGAGTGTCCCCTGGGGCTTTGTATACGAGCCTATGATAATAATTGATGGTATCCCCTGGTATTGTGTTCTTACACCGAGCTACAGAAACTCTCCGTCATGGGTGGTATTTGACATGTTTCACCGCATTTTAACCCCTTGTGTCCCATTCTTTCTGATTTTATTTTTTCAATATTCTGACTGTCGGGCGGATTCTGGTGGTCAGTCAAGCCCGCAGGAGGCTCCGGGCACAAAAGAGTCGAGAGAATGACAAGGACCGGGAGATGGAGAGCCGACGCAAATCCATCATTTTGCTCTTCAGCATAACGGGAAGTTTCATATTGTTGTGGGGAACACGTTTGGTATTCTGTATCTATCAGCGTATTTCAATGAGTTTTGTTTATTACTCTGTCATGAATCCCGTTTACATTATAGAAGAGACATCAGGAATGCTGCAGATTCTAAGTTCCTGCACCAACACGTGTATTTACGTCCTGACACAGAGCAAATTCCGTAAGGATCTCAAGAATGTGGTGAAATACCCAGTTAATCGGATTTTGAAACTCATTAAAACATAGAAATAAATGCTATGCAGTAGTACAATTCAGCTGTCTTCACGCTCCTATTCTGTACTCCCACTTGTAATAAACGGAATCAATGTAATGAACAGAGTTTCAAACAAAGCAGGAGAAAATCTGTCGATGATCGAAATATAGAACAACACATACAAAATCATGAAAGTTGTCGGCCCGCATAGTTGAATGTTTACTCTTTTCCAAAGTTGCCATCCATCTGCTGAATTGCTCCAGCATTTTGTGTGTGTTGCCTTACAGTTATACAACAAATATGTACAGTCGATCTCAACGGCACCACTAGACTCAGCATCCCAGTAAAAATCCGCTTTTCATTTCACCCTCGTACCGCTTAAGGTGTGCCTTGAAGCGAACCTGTCAACCCTTCTTCCCGAATCTGACAAAACAGCTTGATATGGAGTATACTTCCGTCGGTATTAACCACTCCTGCTCCCATCATTACCCGTCCTTTACCTCACACTAATTTTCTCCTCTCCCTTACCTGTATTTTATCCTTCTGTTTTCCGATTTGAACTAATTTCCAGGAACAGAATGTTAGCTTTCAAAGGGAATGTGGAGGAGCGGTGTTACGTGAAGGAGCGGTGTTAGGTGGACGAGCCGATGCTGTGAACCCAAGGACAAAAGACACAGCAGAGCGAAATGCGAACTGATATGAACTAATCCTGCACAAAGTGCTGGTGAAAGTCTTCAGCCCAGGCAGCAGACTTGTAGAGAGAGAAAAGTAAATCCAATTCTGATGAAAGGTCTCTGCCCTAAACGTCCACAGTTTACACTTGTCCACTGATGCTGCCTGGCCTGCAGAGATCCTCCAGCACTTTAGAATTCTGGAGTCTGCAGATTGTCTCCTGCTTCTGACTGGTCTACTCTTAGTCACTGTCAGCGAGATATTCGACTATACCAACGCAGAACGGACCTTGGAAAAAGAACATGGAAAGTATGTTTGAAAAGGACAGTGTGATAAAAACAGAAACTTGATAATTAATGGAAAAAAAAAGGTTCTGCTAATTTTGAATTGGCGCAACTGGGAAATTGGAGGGTTTCTCTAAACAGACACGATCAGTGATAAATTATTTAAACAATTAGAAATAAGTTGGGAATTGCGGCAGTTGGTATTCTGATTTTACATTCTCCAGAGAAAGCTAAATTGAGAAATCAATCTGAGTCCTTCAGTGGTTGGTCCATGATGTTCATTATTTTAAATCATGAGCGGGAAATATCGAAGTAGAAACACTTAATATAAGCTTGGTTAAGACGGGTAATAAGTAGTGAGGATAATCCTGGGAATTATAAAACAGTGGCTACTGCCATAAATGGAGGCTAAACGTTTGAAGGGGATTCTTCACGACGGGTTTGACAAATAACTGGAGAAGCATAATCACAGGCAATCAACTGGCTTTGTGAGGGGAAGGTCATAACGTACGCACCTGAATCACTTTCTGAGAGAGTGACAAAACAAGTTAATGAGATGGATGATCTGTGTATGGAATTGAGTGAGGCGTTTGACGAGAACCCCCACAATAGCTCGATCCAGAACGTCGGGAGACATGGTGAGTATGGGGCTGGCAGTAGATGGGGCGTTTCCAAAAGATCTGTTCTGTAACCCTGCTTTCTCTGATATTTGTAAATGACTTGAAAGAAGAAGTGGATATGTGGGTTGGTAACTCGCAGTTTGGGGATCCACGTAGCATCCCGGTTAGAATCAGACGATTCCAGCTCGGGGCGATGGAAATCGGAGTTCACTCCTGTGTTTTTTTTTTCCGGAAGGAATTTGTACATCCCCTGCGTGATATTTGTGGGTATTCGCACAAGGTAAACGAAAAAAAAAAAAACAGAAAACAATTTAGCGATTAGGCAGGTGTAAAATTGAGGTTATTGTGCTCCGTGGTTCATTATCCTTCGCTTCATCTCTAAATGAATCAATGACAACTATGTGATAGTGTGGACAACGTAGAATTACATCACAATAAGTAGTTCATACACAATAAAATTCTAAACTGGATAACAGAGTACATATGGTAGATTTGATCACAGTGTGGAGGAACAGGAGAGTCGTGCTATGCAAGCCTAGTGATCCCCCAACATTTCCAAATAAGTTAATTTAGTGGTTTCGAAGGTTCATGGCTGAAGAGCTAGCAACTCCGGATTAGTGATCTGACGAGGGAAGAGGTGCTAAGTAAGTCCAGGTAAATGTATGGCTAACGATTTGTGCTGGAGGTCATCGTATACACACATTATTGGACTTCCTTCCAGCATTTGGTATGACTGGTGTAAGGAGCACGGGTTTTACATGAGTACTGAAAAAGATTTAATATTCTAACTGGGGAGTTTAATGCAGCTACCCTGGCATTAACTTGTGGTATGCGCATGCCTGCTGTTGTGGGGTGGGCGACGGAGTAGGAACTAGAACCACAGGTGAGCAAGTAGCATTGAATGAAAGGCAGAGACGAGGTCAAGGAACGCCAAACTGAAGATTAGACTGGACACAGTTAATTATCCAGGTGGCTCCGAGGCCGGGGTCAGTTTATGTCACAAATGGTGTGTAACACTTAAGACAGACATACTTCGAACCTGGATTAATACGTAAAGTAGTGAGACACCTATTACAGAGATATGGTTCAGAGCAGAAAATGGTTGTCCCGACAATAAAAGTTCTCACGCCCCCTAAAATTCGTTTGCAAATCGCCCTACATACACAGATCTGGCTGTCACCCAAATTCGTGTGCACTCCCATATTTAAAATTCCCACTTAAAAATGCGCACATCACTGAAATCCACTTGCACCCCCAGATCTGCGCATATTCCCATATGAACATTAAATTATCCAGACGAAGATTCACTCCAAATACAAACTGGCGACCTGAGCGTTAAATTATCCGCACGCATCCCAAGGTCCGACACAGCCAGATCCATCTGAACCGTCATGTACACCCACAATAACTTTGCCACTCCCATATTCGTCGACACACCTCTATATCTGCTCAATCCCCAAATAGATCCACAGCCCCATATTGGAGTACACACCCTGAATCAGCGCACGTGTGCAAATGCGTGTGCAATCCCATTTTCGAGAACTCACCTAAATCCGTGCGCATCCCCGGTTTCATGACCTCCCCAAGGATTCGTGCGCAATCCTTGATCCGGCAAACACAGCCAAATCTATATGTATTCAAAATACATGTGCACGCCCATCTTTGAAAACACACCCCGAAATCTGCGCATGTCAGCAGTTCAGTGAGCTCTCCAAACACGCGGACACACCACATATATTATATTATCCCAAAGCAAAGTCCATTTCAACCAGTTCACAAAATTGGAGCCTAGTCATTAAAAATCCACATCAAAACCAAACTTTATTCGTCTGCAAATCCTGATCCGCCAACGCACCCAAAACGCATCCCCAAGTCTGTGCACCTCACCCAAAGACATCCCACATACAAAATAGATTATTCCAGAGAAGGAATGAATTCAAACAGTTCGGAAAATGTCTGTTTCGACATTTAAAATTCCCACGCACACCAAAATGCGATTTCAACTGCAGATAGGACGACAGACAGAACTCCAATGTATGTCCCAAATTTGTGTGCACCGTCAAATTGGACAAAACTCTTCTCAATCTGTGCACATCACCAAATCCGTGCCCAACGCTCAGGTAAACACTTTTAAATCTGCACGACTCCCCAAATCCATGTGCACTCCATAATACAGTTTGCAGACACATGTTTGCCTCCAAACCCCTGAATCTGCGGATTTCCCAAATCACTGTGCACCCCATATTTTATAAGGCACCCCTATATGTGCGCATCTGCAAATCCATGAGCACACCAAAGCAGTGTGCACCTCCATATTCGCCGATGCTGCCCTAAATCTGCGCCATTCCTAAATGAGTTTCCATCCAAGCCCGCTGACACATCCACATAATCATGAGGTTAACATTTCAAACTGTTCAGAATATGACCGCCTTTTTTGATTAAGCGTGATCGTGAGCACACGATCAGAAATGCTGAGCTGATCAAGTTCACCAGTTCCCAAAGAGAACTCTGCAAGGCCAATCAGATGGTTCACTGCTGCTTGGCGATAAACCATAAAAAAATTGCATCTATAATTAGGAAACATTAAAAAAGTACAAGTACTTCATCATTATGATCATGATGAAGTAAGCTGGAGAGAGACATTTATACACACGTTCACCTCCGTAATTCAAAGAGATTGAAGGATAAGGTTGCAGGGTGACAAAACATGACAGGAGCACTTGGCACTGTAGACTGTTCCCTACCGCGAGAATAAAAGCATCTGTCCTTTTCTCACTTTCTCCAGCAGTTTAAGGCCGAAGTCCCGCCGCAACAGAACAGGGTAAGAAGATGGGCCTCGACATTAAAAATCCGCACGTAACCCAGAATGCGTGCGGAACCCCAAATTCCATGTGCACTCAACCTGCTGACAACGGCATATGCATGTTTGGTTCTGTCAGATTAAAAAACATTTTACAGTGTTAATCCCAAATCCGTGCGCGTCCGATACTGGAGAACACATCCCTAAATCTGCTCAATCGCCAGACCGATTTGTATCTACATATTCGAGAAGATACCATGGAATCTGTGCAATGTCCAATTCAGTGTGCACCCCAAACGTGCTGACACCTCTCACATTCACACCAGATATTCCCAGAGCAGGAAGCCTTTCAAACAGTTCAGAAGGCAGCTGACTGGACTTTAAAATCGGTACATAGGGGACGTCACGTGATGACGTAGGATCGAGACGCTGGAACTCAGAGCTCCCATAAAAAAGTTAATAAATTAATGTTTAAGTGAAGAAAAGTCAATCAATACTTTTTTTAAGGTTACTCATAAACTACTCTGGATTGTTTTAAGCTATGCCTCATAAACAGAGGATGAAGAAAACTACTTCCACGAAGATCCCTCTTGGAACAGAATCAATGCCTACTTCTACCGAAGAACAGCGGACTCAGTTACAACACACCAATGGTGAAACAGAAAAGGAGAACGCGGCTGCATCGGCCATTTCTAAAGGAAAAGATCAACGAGAACTGCGCAAGCGGAAAGGAACGAGCATGCGCAAACGAGTGCACCCAGAACTACAAAACCCAGCAACGCCTGAAACCGACAGTGAAAGTGAGTCTCAGAGAGAGCCGGACGCTCTGGAAAAATCAGACGAAGATGGAGCAGAAGAAGAAGATGAAAGTTCCTCTGAAAACACAAAAAAGACTTTGAGGCAAATAATGCATAAATTAGAAAAAAATAAATGCATTAAAAGAAATTAAAGAAAAAATAACAAAAATGGAGGCTATGTTTGATAAAATGACAAAGAAACAGGTAAAAATGGAAAAGAAAATTACAGATTTGGAAGTCAAAGTGGAAGAAATGGATGGAAGAATGAAGAGGATGTAAGATGATAATGATGCCTGGACATCAGAAAGAAAACAACTCGTGGGAAAAATTGATAAGCTCGAAAATTTTAGTAGACGCAACAATATTAAAATTGTTGGACTTAAAGAAGGTACCGAAGGAGAAGACCCAATATTTTTTTTTATCAAAAATGGATACCTTAAAAATTGGAAATGGCTGAAGAAACTTCAATTGAGTTTGAAAGGGTGCACAGAGTCTTAAGACCAAGATCTCAAGATGATCAAAATCCGCGATCAATTCTGATAAGGTGTTTAAGATACCAGGATAAAGAAAAGATTTTGAAGGCAGCTGCCCAAGGTGCCAAAAGAAGAAAAAGTCCATTGATGATAGCAGAGAAACCAGTTCTTTTTTATCCTGACATAAGTTATAACCTTTTGAAGAGAAAGAAAGAATTCAACCAAGCTAAAAAAGTTTTATGGAAAAAAGGTTATGTTTTTAATGCGTCAGCCAGCAACACTGATAATTTTTTTTGGAGGAGGGAAAACGATTTTTTTTTCTGATTATCGTGAAGCGGAGGTGTTCGCAAAAAAAAATCCCATCTCTTCGCTAATTAAACGTAGAGACTTTTAAATGTAATGGTTAAAGATGAAGACAGAGATAGTGCATGGAACTGATGGACATTTAAGGATGATATAAGGGAAAAAAGTAAAATTTTAGAAATAATAACTGAGAATAGTATGTTTTTTATATATATATATATATATATATATATACTTTTTATGTTGCAGGGGGGCTGGGGAGCTTTGAATCGGTTACTACGGGATTCACGTGTGTAATCATGGCGATTGCCATGACCCGTACAATAAGGGGGGTAATGTTGTGTTTTTTTTTCTTTCACAACATTAGTAGGGGGGTATTTTGTTTTTTTCTTTACTTTGTATTTTTCTTCTATTCTTTTGCCTGGATGATTGGTGGGGACACACATAGCAACATGGAGACTTCTAAAAAGATTTCCCAGGATACAATGAAAGTTGAAAGATTAGATATTATTATAGATTGGAGTAACATAATTAAAAATAATGACTAATCTATTGAATTTTTTAAGTTTTAATGTTAATGGGCTTAATGGACCAATAAAAAGAAAAAGAATTTTAACATATATTAAAAAAATGAAAATAGATATAGCTTTCTAAACAAGAAGCTCATTTAACGGATATAGAACATCAGAAATTAAAAACAGACTGGGTTGGAAATGTTATTGCAGCTTCATTTAACTCAAAGGCGAGAGGAGTTTCAATTTTGGTTAATAAACATTTACCAATTAAAATACAAAATGTATTAACTGATTCGGCAGGAAGATATTTAATTATACATTGTCAAATTTTTTCAGAACTATGGACTCTTATGAATATTTATGCACCAAATGAAAATGATGTAAAATTTATACAGGAGGTTTTTTTGAATTTGGCTAACGCACATGATGAAATATTAATAGGTGGAGATTTATGTTTTTGTTTAGATCCAGTTTTAGATAGATCAACAAAGGCTATTACAATATCAAAAGTAGCAACATTAACTCTATCATTGATGAAAGATTTAAATTTGATTGATATATGTAGAAGAATCTATCCAAAAGAAAGGGATTATTCATTCTATTCAAATGGACATAAAACATACTCTTGGATAGATGTTTTACTATTATCAACAAATACTCACGATAGAGTGAAAAATGTGGAATATAAAGCAAGAATATTGTCTGATCACACTTCTTTAATAATGACAATGACAATGATAGATCGAGGAATCAGTTTATAGATGGAGATTTAATTCAATTCTATTAAAACGTCAAGATTTTTGTGATTTTATGAAAAAGCAGATTCAGTTCTTTTTAGATAGAAATTTACATTCAGTTGGTGATAAATTTATATTATGGGAAGCAATGAAAGCATATTTGAGAGGCCAGATAATAAGTTATACTTCTAAAATTAAGTAGGAATATATGATAGAAATAGATCAATTGGAAAAAGAGATTATAAAATTAGAAAAAGAATCTCAAAGAAATATGACAGAAGAAAAAAGAAGAAAACTTATTAATAAGAAGTTAAAATATAATACACTCCAGACATATCGAACAGAAAAAGTAATTATGAGAACTAAACAGAGATATTCTGAACTAGGTGAAAGATCACATAAAGTTCTTGCATGGCAGTTAAAAACAGATCAGATTTCCAAAGCAATAAATGCAATTCGAACAAAAGTGAATGAAATTACTTAGAATCAAAGAATGATGATGTTAAGATAGAAGAATTTTTATCACCAATAACTCTTCCAAAATTAAATACAGAAGAACAAAAGAGATTAAATACGCCTTTTACATTGAAGGAAGTTGAGGAAGCTTTGGGATCACTTCAAAGTAATAAATCTCCAGGAGAAGATAGTTTTCCACCTGAATTTTATAAAAAGTTTAAAGATTTATTAATTCCTCCTTTTATGGAGTTAATATATCAAGCGGAAAAAACGCATAAACTTCCAGAATCTTTTTCAACAGCAACTTTAATACTATTGCCAAAAAAAGATAGACCTTTTAAAACCAGCATCATATAGACCTATTTCTTTATTAAACACCGATTATAAAATAATAGCAAAAATCTTATCTAATAGATTATCTAAATGCTTACCAAAATTAGTGCATATGGATCAAACAGGATTTATCAAAAATAGACAATCGGCAGATAATGTAACCCGTTTATTTAGTATAATCCATTTAGCGCAAAAGAGGGAGGAAATGAGTGTGGCAGTTGCTTTAGATGCAGAGAAAGCATTTGATAGATTGGAATGGGATTTTTTATTTAAGGTATTGGAAAAATATGGATTATGAAAATCATCTATAAAATGGATTAAAACCTTAAATACTAATCCCAAAGCTAAAGTAGTGACAAATGGTCAAATTTCAACATCATTTCAGTTAACAAGATCAACTAGGCAAGGTTGCCCATTATCACCAGCATTGTTTGTGTTGGCAATAGAACCACAAGCTGAATTAATTAGAATGGATCCAGATATTAAGGGTTTCAGAGTTAATCAGGAAGAATACAAGATTAACTTCTTTGCTGATGATGTTCTACTTTATTTAACAGATCCACTACATTCACTACGCAAATTATCCTATAGATTAGAAGAATATGGGAAAATATCGGGTTATAAAATAAATTGGGATAAAAGTGAAATTTTACCTCTTACTAAAGGAGATTATAATCAATGTCGATTAATAACTCAATTTAGATGGCCAGCAAATGGTATAAAATATTTAGGTATAAGAGTTGATAATGACATAACAAACTTATACAAATTAAATTATTTACCACTTTTGAAAAAAATTCAGGAAGATCTTGATAAATGGATGGCATTACCAATAACATTAGTAGGTAGAGTAAATACTATAAAAATGAATATATTCCCTAGATTACAATATTTATTTCAATCATTACCAATACAATTACCCCAGAAGTTTTTTCAAGAGTTAAACAAATATGTGAGGAAATTTCTCTGGAAAGGTAAGATGTCAAGAATATCGTTGGAAAAATTGACATGGAAATTTGATCTAGGAGGATTACAACTTCCAAATTTTTAGAATTATTATAAAGCAAATCAACAGATTTATTGCATCTTTTTTCGAGAAAGATAAACCGGCATGGGTTAGAGTAGAATCAGATAAAATAGGAGAAAACGTACCAGAAGATTTTATATACAAATGGGAATCTAAACGGATACGGGAAAAGAAAGAATCTCCTATATTAAAACATTTGATTGATTTATGGAATAAGATAAATGTTGATGATGAGACAAAAAAATCTTTATTAGCAAAGAGATCTTTAATTCAAAATAGACTTATTCCTTTGACAATGGACAATCAACATTTATATAATTGGATACAAAAAGGGATTAGATATATAGCGAATTGATTTGAAGGAGGTATATTAATGTCATTTGATCAATTAAATAATACATATAAAGTATCAAATAATACTTTATATTGTTACTTTCAATTTAGGGCTTATTTAAGAGAAAAATTAGGTCAAACAATGTTATTGCCGAAACCTAATGAAATAGAAATTTTAATGCAAGAAGGAAATATTAAAAAAATTGTATCTTGTATGTATAACCTGATTCAAAAACAGGCAATTAAACAAGGAATTCATAAGTCAAGACAAAAATGGGAAAGTGATTTGAATATTAAAATTGAAGAAACAAATTGTCAAGACTATGTCTTGATAGCATGACAAATACAATAGATGTTCGGGTAAGATTAGTGCAGTATAATTTCCTACATCAATTATATATTACACCACAACAAATAAATAAATTAAATCCAAACTTATCGGATCAGTGTTTCCGATGTAACCAGCAAACTGGTACTTTTTTACATTCTACATGGTCTTGTTCTAAAATTCAACTTTTTTGGACATATTTAAGACTTTTACTGGAACAAATTACAGGAACACAATTTCCTCATAATCCAATATTACTCTTATTAGGTGATATTGAAGGGATAAAACCAAAACTCAAACTAAATAAACACCAGAATGAATTTATAAAAATTGCACTGGCGATAGCCAAAAAAGCTATTGCAGTTACTTGGAAATCGGATACATATTTAAGTATAGATTCTTGGAAGAAAGAAATTTATGGTTGCATTCCATTAGAAAAAATTACGTATAATTTAAGAGATAAATATGAAACATTTTTGAAAATTTGGAGCCCTTATATACAAAAGACAGGATTGAATCTATAAATGTTCTGAAGATGAAACAATTGGTTATTTGGGGAAAGAAATAAATATACATATTAAAGTTATTACGAATTCCATGGAGCATGTGGAGATCTTCCAACAACCAGGCAATCTTTCTTTCTTTTTTTTTTCTATAGGGCAGTTAGGGGGGAGGGGATAAGGGGAGGGGGGAAGGACATTGTTTTTCCATTATTCATTTTGTAACTACTTAAAAATGCAATAAAAAAGTTATAAAAAAATCGGTACATAACCAAAAATTCGTGATCAAGTTGATACCCTCTGACACAAGCAACCCTGTGATTAACCCGAAATCCATGTGCATCGCCATCTTCGACAACGGACACCTATACCTGTACACATTCCCAAATCTCCGTGTGCAACTCAAAATATATGCCCATCCTCAAATAAAAGTGCATCCCAAACCGTGTGTGTGTGTGTGTGTGTGTGTGAACCCACTGAGAAACCCAAATGCATATTCGATTATCTCCGACGAAGAATCATTTCAAATTGTGACATAATGGCTGCCTAAAGAAGAAGAAAAATGAAATTCAAGGTCAGATGTCGACGTTCAAATGACAGTTTTGTTACTGTATCTATAAATAGAATAACTTTGAGATTCGCCACACCTTCGAATCCGCAGACACGCCAAATCAGTGAGAACACTGAGATCCGTACGCACCACCAAATCCGTGTCCACCCTCATGTCTCCGTATAACTTGAAACCCGTGGATACACCGACTTGGAAACTACATTATCCCAAAAACATTTCACGAAATGACAAAATATGCTTACACCCCTAATATCTGCCCACTGCCCGCAAATCAAATTAGTATGCACCTCAAATCCAGCGACACCTGCGTTCTGCGTGAAACAGACTCGCCTAATGTGAGGATTCAAATAGTTTACCATTTTTATCCAGAAATCTTTCCCCCCGCTTCCCAAAAAGTAAACTCCGTTATTCCTCTTCTATTTCTCCCTCCACTGTTGATTAACTAATACTCCATTTCCTATTCTTTGACAGTTCCCATTTTTCCCTACATCACTAAAGTCCTCTCTGTGTTCGCTGGTGTCAGCACTGTTCCCTCTGGTTGCGCGGGTGTGCGGCTGCGCAGTAACTGAACTGGCACCGCGATCATAGCATTTGGGGTCGTGCTGCTGGGTTTTGTATAATATCATGTTAATATAATTCTGGAATTATGGTGATAACTTTTACAAATCTTTATAATATAATGAAATATTCTGAACTTAATTGTGTTAATGAATCTAATCCATAAATATTCTGAATAATAAACGTGCCAGAAATTTAAATTGAAACATTTTAGAACGTCATCGTATTGACAGCGTCAGTGTTTCCAGTTCCAACACTGTTAATATAGTTACAGTAAAGACAGAGTGGAGGAGCGGAAGACGAACAGGAAGGGTTAAATGTGTGTCTACTATCGTAGCCACAGTCCCCGGCAATTCTACGTCTCTGAGGACCGAGCACCTGAGTGGAGTGAAGTGGGAAGTGGTTCAGTGCGCTGGATCTGAAGAGCGGGGATTAGCAGGTCCCCATGAGTGATGCGAGCAGGAGAAACGGCGTTCATATTTCTAAAACCACAAAATACATGCAGAACTCAGCAGGCCAGACAGCATCTATGGGAGGAGGTAATGACAACGTTTCGGACCGAAACTCTTCATTCTTATGTCTTACAGTTTTAAATAGTGCCACAGGTCATATCCGGACACACGGCTACTCTCCAGCGTGTCATGGGTAATCGGTAGGGGATATATACTTGCGGGTGATATTGGTCTACCTGGACATAGTGTTCGGCTCCACCTTGGAGGAACATGAAGCGAGCCTGATGAATGTGTTTGGCCCTTGAAAGCTGGAGGATTATAACTTCCCCTGGTCAAGTGTCAATACTGCAACACGTCTGTCAACCGTGTTAGTTACACAGTCTCACGGGATGAAATCGCCACGATCCCTCAAAGATAGAGCCGGTAGCCACATGGCCGAGGCCTCAGAATGTGAGCGTCCTCCGCTCCTTCCCTGGATTCTGTGGGTAAAATCGGTGTTCCTGAAGGGCTATTCAAAAATGGGTCACCATTTGAATAAGCTTCTGTGTGGTAACCCTCCCTTGGGAAAGAAAAGGAGGAGGACGGAAGAAGAAAGTAGAGGTTATCATAGTGCTTTGGAACCATTTGAAGGAAAATGGGATGCAATACCTGAATAGGCGTTTCAGTTGCTGAAGGAGCTGCTGACGGAAGCGCTTGTATTAGTTGTTCCTCAGACTCCCAATTGCCTTATATATTGCAGCCAGACGCCAGCAAAGAGGGCTTACGTGGCATTCTACATCAGGATCAAGGCACAGGGTTGCGAGCTATTGTTTTTGCCAGCCAGAGTCTGTCTATCCAAGCGGTATTGCCCCACGAAATAACTGGAGTTTCTGACATTGATTTGGGATCCAGTGGGTAATTTAAGTACCTCGTAGGAGGTGATGTAGGATAAAAATCCATTGACATATTCCTGACGTCGGAGAAATTGGATGCAACTGGTGGCATTGTCTACTCATAATTTTCCATTGGTACCGGCCGCGGAGCCGGAGCATTGATGCGGAGGCTTTGTTCGGACATGCGCATGAAGGTTGGTAATGGACAGAGAGTGGGAGAGTGTTCCTGCCCCTGGAGTTCAAGCAATGTGCCAGTTAACCATCACGGTGAAATCAGTGGCGAGGCAAGTGCAGGATCGAGTGATGGAACATTTGGGATGTTCTGTTTGCGCCATTTCGCAAGCTTACATGCCCGCAAGTTGGAGATCGTTTAGACGGAAAAATGGTGTCAACATATTGGGTGTTTGGGCGTGAAGCAAGGTTGCCAGCTGACCTTTAGTTTGGGTCTGTCGCGGAAGGTTTTCCACAGAACACTTATATGTGTCTGTGTCTGATATAAGGAGGGAATTGCAAAAGTTGCATGAACTAGCAGGTGTCCATACAACCAAACAAACTTAAGGATATAAGATATAACCATTTCGTTAGGTTCGCCAAAGTGATGTGTCCAGACAGAGTTCTCATTAGGAATTTGGGGCTACCTGTGAAATATAATTTGTCCGGCCGCTTGGTGGCTACGCTTAACGTAGTGGAGAGTCAGATGTCTAAAGTTACAGTTTTCCGGGTGAAGCCAAAGGATGACAATCGATCTGCCAAGAAGTTCTGTCGGAACCACCGTATGCTCCTGGGTCAAGAGGTACGTGTTGATCCAGAGCCCGGCAAGCGGGAGGACAGAAGGACAAGCAGTGGAGAGGTTTTGAAGAAACATCTTCTCTGAATGTGGTATAGATCAGACGATAAGTAAATGGGGATGTAGTATGCGTCACCATTTGCAACTCCACAATCATTGAGAAAAAGCTTCCCAAGCCTCCCCACACTGATGCAAATGAAATGGGTTGAACTAGGAGTGGTGAGGCAGGTTTGCGGCTGGGAAATGTCAGGAGACTGCGATCTAAAGGTCGTGATAATGAAACCCGAGCTTAGCCAAGTGACAAGAGGACTTTTCACTCTGTTGTCGGAAGGCACGAGAAATTTACGGAAAATTACGGAAGGCACGAGAAAGGACTTCCCCATGTAGGCAGGAATGATGTCAGGGAGAGGCTGATGTTGAAGAAGTAGATCATAGGGTAAGGAGGTCTCAAACAGTCTGGAACCTCCTCCCCCCATGTGCTGGCCAGTGTCGCACAGTGGGAGCAATGACCTGCGAATATACCCCGAATGAGAGATGACACTACCATTTAAAAATTGATTGGAGGTTACTTCATCATGAAGTTCCTTTATACACTGTGTTATTAATGAGTCGATCATACGTTATTTCACAGTCATGGACAGAACTGCTTTTGGTGGGGAAGAGTATAAGGGTCTGGTAAAGGTTTCACTGTTTGAGTTATTGTTAGAGATTAGGGGTGCTCAGGAATGTGGGCCATCCAATCAGGAAGGCTGGGGAGAAGGTGTTGTTTGTGCTAATCTCCGGGGAGAAGACTTTGTCTTTAATCGCCGGGAGAGGACGAAAGGGAAAACTGGAGAGAACAAGTCGTAGTATTTGATCCGGAGGGGACTGTGATTCGATGGACCCAACGTGGTGGAGTCTGCTGGAAATCGATGACTTCGAGTTTTGGAGGTTTTGTGCATCAACCTGTGCAAATTAGGTATAGTTTCTACTCATAAATAAACTTTTTTGAATTGTAAGCCGTTTGCAATATGTTCTTTCCAGTGATGAGCTGTAACAAAGCAGCAAAACACACAGCATTCAGAGCAATGCTGAGGCTTGGGTGGGCGAGACATCCGGATCACACTAACCGGCGGGACCGAGTGTCTATGTGACAGACGTGCGAGGTTGGACTGCCAGTGATGGCGAAGGAGCTGTTTCCTGAGACGCCCGGGAAGAAAGTGGTTTTCAGAATCAATCTTCAGACTCGGCTCGACCCCAACTCAATCGACCCCCGAAATCAGTATGAAAACCCATATCTGTGATCGTCCCTGACGACATTCTGCATAGATCCCCAAAACTATATACACACGCAAAGGCACTGAAATCTCCAACTCCAGCGACCTTCCCCCAAATCAGTGTGAAAACCCATATCTGGATCGTCCCTGACGACATTCTGCATAGATCCCCAAAACTGTATACACACGCAAAGGCGCTGGGATCTCCACATGCTCGTTCCATTATGCGAGCGAAAAATAATAATAGTCTCAAGTAGTTCACAAAATAGCTGCCTCCTCGCTAAAGAAATATCAAGACCATAGTTCAGTTTAAAGTGCAATTATATATCTATAAGTGAAACAATTTTGAGATTCGTCACGCCTCTAAAACCACCAAAACTCTGCATATTCCTGCGCAGCCACATATTCGACGACACACCGATAAATCAGGGAACATCCCTAAATACTTGTGCATTCAAACTCCGCGTACACCACCAAACCTGCACAAACCCACATATGCGTATTTCATTATCTCAGAGAATGTGTCATTTCACCAATTTCACGAAATTTCTGTCTCCATCTTAGAGATATATCAAGAACAAATTACAGTTTAAACCCATCAATTATGAAAATATCTTTAAATGAAGTAATTTTGAGATTCGTCACAACCCCAAATCTGTGTGCATAGATATGCACCAAATAAATCCCTAAATCTGCGCACACACTCTCACACCCGAGCGCACCCGAGGCGCCAATATTCACTGTAACACTCCATAATCTGCGGACATCGCTAAATCCATATGAACCCTTAATCCCTGCACATCCCCATACCTGCTGACAGCTCACATTCACATCTGTCTGGACCCCCAATTCCGTCTGCACTTCCATATTCGCCGTCACGCTCCGTGAATCTGCGAACATCCGCAAATCGCTGTGCACCCGCAAATGAGCTGGCACCCGCATTTGCACATTTCGTTATTCCAGAGAAGAATAATTTTAAATAGCTCACAAAATAGCTGCCTCCGTCCGAAAGAAATCGCAAGAACAAATTTTAAAGTTTAATGTGCGCTTATTATTAAAGTATCGATAATTGAAACAGTTTTGAGATTCGTCACAACACCAAATCCAACGGCCTACACGAAGCCATGTGTACTCATATACGCCGAAACGCCACTATATCTGCACATATCCTCAAATCCGCACGCACCGTCAAATCCATAAGCAGCACCAAAAGCACTGACCTTTCCTCATGCACACGATAAAGCTAGTACAAGAATCCTTTCAAAAAGTTCTGAAAATAAATATATCCACATTTATAATACAGCAAGAAAAAAAAATCAAGATTCAACGTGCATTTATTCCACGCAAAGGATGGCAATTTCCTCACATCCCCGAAAATTGTTTGAAACTGCAGATCCGCCGACTCATCCGCATATGGATTTAACTGCAAATCGTGTGTAACGCCATTTTCCAGAGCACGCCCCTAAAACTGCCAGCATCCCCACATCCATGCACACCCACTAACTACTTGCGCACTCCCATATTTCTCGCATACCCCTAATTCAGTGCACAGCCACATATTGGAGAACACCGAAATCCCGAAATCCATGTGAACCCCTAAACCCCAAACACAGCGAAAAATCTGCACAATCTCTAAATCAGTGCGCACCCCAAACCAGCTGACACTCCGACATGCCAGAGGATCCTAGAGCAGAAATCATTTCAACAATCTATAAATACTTGTCTCCTCCAGAGAATAACAAGAAAATGGCTGCAAGTTCAAGTTGTATTGATTTTGACAGTTAACTATAAATTAAACAACTTGGAGATACGACACAAAGCCAAAACCGTAGACTCCACAACTCTCTGAAAACCGCGAAGCCGGTAAACAACCCAACATTGGGCTACACACACCTAAATCAGTGAGCTTCCCGAAATCAGTGTGAGTCTCTATATTGGCGGACACATCCGACAACCTGTTCCCAAGTCAGTGTTCATCCTCATATTTACTGCTTCGCCTGAAGAGGGCGCAATCTCCAAAGCAGTGTGCACCCAAACACGCTCACACTCTAAGAATATTGGATTATCTCAAAGCAGGAATCAGTTCATTACTGTTCAGAAAATGGTCGTCTCGGCATTTCAAAATCCGCAACCACTCCAAAATTTGTTTGCAACTCCCGATCGGCCGACACACCCAAATCTGGATCTAATCCCAAATGGGTGCGCACCCCCATGTTCTGGAACACGGCCCTAGAACAGTGGACATCCCCAAATCCTTGTGCACCACCAAATCCGTCGCACCACAAAATCTACCGACACCCCCAAATCTGTGTGCAACCGCAAATATGCGCACATTCCAAATAGGTGACCATCCGCAAATCCAGGTGCACTGCAAAACCGCCGGCGCCGCCATATGCACAGTGTTTATCCCAGACAGAAAACAGCAAGAATACTGTTGAAATTTCACAGGTAATGGAACAAACTTGAGAGATGTCACAAACAAACCCGCAGGTAATACATTTTGTGCGAACCCCGAAATCAATCCTGTGCACCCCAAACGTGCTTACACCCACATAAGCACATCAGAGTGCCCCAGAATCTGAAACAGTTTAGTGCCTCGAGTGCTGTTGTTGAAAGTTCAACGTGAGCAGATTATGAAAGTACTGAATCACTAAATGAAAAAAGCTTGAGACACGCCATGAAACCAAATCTGCAGTTTCTGCAACTCTGTCAGAACCCCGAAATCCCCCACCACCATTAATGCAAACTCCCCATTAATGTTTCAACATTCAAATCCGAAATTCCAGGTCGGCCGACACAACGTTATATCAATGGACATCCACGTATCAGTGTGCACCTCCATATTGGCGAACACATCATTAAATCTGAGAGAAGGAATCATTTCAAACAGTTCAGAAAATTGACTGTGTCAACATTAAAAATCCCCACGCCCACCAACAATCGTTTGCAACTCCAAATCCGCCTACACGCCCAAATCTGGTTTTAACTCCAAACCGCGTGTACTGAAAATCCCAGCACCGACCCCTAAATCAATTAACATCTCCAAATCCATATATTTGACGACACACCACTAAGTCTGCTCAGTCCCTAGCTCAGTGCGAAGACGCCTATTTGTAAACGGTGGCCATCCCGAAATCCATGTGAATCCCTAAAACTCAGTACACCCCGTATTTGCCGCCACATCCCACAAATCAGAATATTCGCCAAAATAATTGCGCACTCCAATCACGCTGTCACCTCCACATGCACATTGGAGAACATCAGAGCAAGAATCATTTTTTCCCTAAGTTCCTGCCTCTACCATAGAGTAACAAGAATATTGGTGAAAGTACAAATTGCGTTGATTACGTCAGTATCTATAAGTGCAACAACTTTCACATGACCAAATCCGCAGTCTCCACAAGTCTATGACAAACCGAAACCGATAAACAACCCCATATTGGAATACACATCTCTAAATTAATAAGAATCTGCAAATTAGTGTGGACCTCTATATTGGCGATCACATCACTAAATCTCTTCTCATCTCCAAGTCAGTGTTCAACCCCAAATTTACTGACATTAAAAGGGCGTAATCACTAAAGCAGTGTGCAATCAAAACACGCTCACACTCACACATGCATAATAGATTGTCTCAGAGCAGGAAACAGTTCTACACAAAATGGTTATCTCGGCTTTAAAAAATCCGCAGGCACCCCAAAATTAGTTTGCAACTCCGGGTCGGCGGAAACACACATATTTGGATCTAATCCCAAATGGGTGCGCACCCCCATGTTCCTGAACACACCCCTAAAACCGTGTAAATCCCCAAATCCAAGTGTACCCGCAAATCTGCGCACACCCAACGGCGTATCTAAGGTATGGCAGGTATGGTACGTGCCTTGGGCTCCACTTGAAGGGGGCCCCACTGAGAAGTTTTGTTACAGTGAGACAAGCCATCCTCGGATAGTGAAACAATAATTTTCTTCAGATGTCTTTGAGTATCCTGAGTGAGAAGCACTAGGGTGGCCTTATTTCAGAACATCTGGAACTGAAGGACGGAAGAGACGAAAGTTCGAGGCCGGGGAAACCAAGAAGTCGATCAAGTTCTTCGTGCCCTTCTTTGAAAATCCCGGATCACGTTCCATGGAGTCGCCTGCACCTGCTACAAGTTTGTTAGAATCCAAAGGTGGATCAAGTGCAAATGTGTCACAAGTCGAGTAGGTATTGAGGTCCGATTAATCCAAGTCTGACGAAATTAAGAGTGTGGCTGCCACAGCGAACGTGTACATGACAGTGGGGGAAGACTAACGGTGGTGGTGTTGGTGATGTCGAGCTTATGGACGAGATTTTACCTGACGATTTTGAATCTGACAACACTGAACCTAGTGAACTGGATGGTGTAAAAGAGCCTCGGATCAGAAGTGATAGAAAGGCTCGACATTGGAATTCTGAAGTTCGACAAGGATACAGAAAAAACAATTTTACCTTGTTGCGTTGAGAACAGAAATAATAAAGCTTGGTTCCAAATATTTCCAGAACAGTGAGGGACTTTCCAACCAACAAATAAACGCTCAATGAACAAAACTTGGTTCAAAAGAAAATTGGGAAATGGTCGTGGTGAGGAAGTAACTCGCTCATGGCTAGACTATACTCCTTCCAAAAAGTCTGCATTTTGTATCTGTTGTCTTCTCTATTCCCGTTCAGTCCATCAATCCTGGATGGAGCAGGAAAGTGGATTAAACCAGTGGAAGGAACCTGAAAGGACTAGTGTTCATGAAAATGCCAAGAATCGTCGGGAATGCTTCACACAGTGGAAAGAAATAGAGAGAAATTTAGCTAGAAACAGAGGAGTTACTGACACAGCATTTCAAATGCAGAAGTGGCATGATATCTTGACGAGAAATCTTCACTGCATATACTTCGTCGCGACAGAGAACCTGGCATTGTGAGGGCGCAGGGAGTCACTTCAGCAAGACGATGACTTCAATGTGGGAAGTTTATTTGGCTTACTGAAACTACTGGCCATCTTTGACCCTGTCATAAAGGAGCACCTCACTCAATTGGAAAGTCATCCTGGATCCATGTCCTATCGTTCACAGGGTGCCTAGAACGAATTAATCCTCATTATGGCATCCTCTGTTCGCCAGAGTTTACAGAGAAGCATTCGTAAAGCCAAGTACTGTGCAGTCATGTTCCACTCGACTCCTGATCGGGCACACCAGGAGCAGGTGTCAGAAGTGGTGAGATATGTGGAATTCATTTTCAGAAGAAAACAGTCCGTGTTGGAGAGTCCGTCCTTGATTTAATCCAAATAAGCCAAAAGGATGCTGAGAGCTTGGTTGAAGACATCTTGAAAAAGTTAGAGAAAGTCGAAACGGAGCTACAAGATTGTCGGTGATGGATGCACACAGAAGTGGTGTTCATCAAAGAATAAGTGAGAAAAACAATCTGGCAGTGTTTGTGAATTGCAACAATCACCCACTCAACTTGAGGTGTTAATGCAGCCAAGCAGGATACAACTTGGAATCATCGAAGCTCTCTACGTGTTATTCTCACATTTAACACAGCGCTGGGGAAAAAAATCTCAAAACCGCAGTGCCTGTGGTTGTTAAGATGGAGTCCGAAACCAAGTGGGTGGCAAGTACAGAAGAAGGGAAGCCCATCAACAAGTTGAGGAGATATTTCAAGTTCTCCAGGACATGATAATCAACGAAAACGAGACCAGTGAAACAGGAAGTGACGCAAGTCAGCTGCACAACTGCATGTTCAGTTCCGATTTTCTGAATTTGCTAGGATTTTGGAAAAAAGTACTCATTCGGATTGACCGCATTCAAAAGACGCTGCAAGATCCTAGAGTGAACATCCATAATGCTTCCCTGGATTTGGTATCGTTTTTATGATGAAAGAGAAGTGTTGGTCAGTGAGTTACTAGAAGAATGGAATATTGAAGTTGAAAGATGTCAGAGATGAAGAAACGAATGGCTGATGAGAACTCGAGCGACAGTGGGTTAACAGCTAACAGGAAATGGAAAGAGTCATGAAAGGAACACCCGACCGTATTCACAGAGAAATGGACGAATTCGCACGGCTGCACGACACTGACGCTAAGTTCGGGTTCCTTCTCGACGTCAAGGGACTGGGTTCCAGCGCCGAGAGTAATGACCTAAAGAAGAAGTGCTAAAGTTGGGCGAATTGTACAGCTCAGATGTTGATGGTCAGCAGCTATTTGAAGAAGTTTTGGTTTGCAGAATGTTGCTATCAAGGCGGGTCAACATGAAGACATCAAGACCTTAAAAGCTTACTGAATTTATTGTTCACTATGGAGATGAGCGCGTCTTTGCCAACCTTCGCATTGTTATTGAGTTAATGCTAACCATCGCAGTTTCTATCGCCAGCTGTCAGAGATCATTCAGCATGTTAAAACTAATACTTTCTTATTTGAGAATCTCCAGACTCTGTGATCTTGCTCTGCTGAGTGTCGAGAGAGAACAAACTGAAAAAAAAAAACAACAACTGACTTTGATCACATCATAGACCATTTTGCATCAGGGAAAGCAAGGTGCAGTTATAATTTTCATGTAGTGCCATAATTTGTTAATTATAAGATTAACTAGCCTGACGTATTTGTGAGTTGATATTATGGTAAAATTGACTAAAAGATTGGCGTTATGTGTTTGGAGAGGGACTCAATTTCAGTGCTTGCCATAGGCGATATTTTCTGTAGATACACCCGTGGTTGGTGGGTGGTGAGGAGACAATTTTTGAAACAGCTGAGCAACTATCGACGGAGGGCTGGGATCTGCCGGACCTGAAACCATATGGCTGACTCCACACTGTTCCACGTGAGCTTCAATAAATACACTGCACAGATATCGCAAAAGTACCTGACTCTTGCCCCAGCGCTAGAACGAGGAACACGGAAAAATTAATGTGACCCACAGGCTACTTGTTCCACGCATCACAATGTATCCTGTGCAAGATGAACCTGAACATCGTACTTCATCAATTCTCAATTATCATCACGCTTGTCTCCCTGTCCACGGAGTGAAAGACCCTCTATTTTCCACACCTGGAGTGACAGATCACTCTTTGTCGATCCAGCTCAATGGGTGAAATGCTCTTCTCTTGTACCCGATCGTTCATTTCATTGTGTCACCGGCCAGGTGGTAAGCAAGCTGACTGACCAGAGTTTGTCGTTCGCAAAAATCTACCGAACTAATTGTAAAACCAATCGTACCCCAGGGAAAGTCGGCTCCCATGGCAAAGCTGATTGGTCCTGCATAGTTGCAACTCGTGGTTTATTCACGGTTGTTGGAACATAGACAACACTCTACGAGGTCTGGGTCCACTCGTTTATTTATAGAAAAATATTCTTTTGTTCAACATGTACATTAAATCAACGAAGAACATCGCAACTACCAAAACTAATTAACACGATTAATTTAAACTAATCCAATCCTGGACAAGGATACAATTATCCTTGGTTTGCCTACTGTCCCGGAACAACTCCATAAGATCAATGGTCGTTTAGGTCTGTGTGGTCCCGCAGGAAAGAGAGATTCGAGAGTTCGAGCGACAGTGCAGTGTATCTATTTACTAACATTATTAACAGAAGCGTCAGGGACTGTTGTTGGGATCATAAGTGAAGTCACTGGACGATAGCTGGCCGGACCCCACCTGCTGATAACCTCAGTTATGTGTACATATCAGGAACAACAGGGAGATAGATAACCGAAGATGCAGCGTGTCCCGGAAGGTAATTCACCGGCTCTCTCTCAATATTCAGATGCACAGCAGCAAGCTCATTTTATCATTAACATCATCCGAAAAAATAAACACCTGCCCCTGCGACGGATGTCCAAAAAGAGTCCGTCCGCTAACATGCGCAGTGGAGTGAATTCCAGTGGGAACTGCTCCAGTGACGTTTAAGCATCGAAACGACGCGGAATAGATTCACAATGATGTAATTGGAACTTGGAGTTTGGGGTAAGCGGGAAATAAAATTGTCCTGAACTTTTTTTGCTCTCTGATAGAGGCTGAAATATAAAGATTTATATAAGTAACATGGCGTAGATAGCATTTTTTCCAACCGAGTGGATTCTAGAAATCGTGGCAAAACGTTTATGCGAGAAGGGAAGTTTTAAAGCAGTTCCTGAGTAACACAATTTTCATTGTGCTAGCACAGGAAACGAGATGACAGTAAAAATAGTTGAGGCAGATATAATTGGAATGTCTCGTGGACATTTGGACAAGATCACGTTATGAAAGCTTTGGAATGATTGTTGTCTAAACACAGGCAATTGGGAGTGGCTCAGGAAGGCGCCGGTCCGGCACGTTCAATCCTTCATGACAATGAGCTGCGAATAAATCAGGCAGACACTTCGACAGGTTTGAACGTCAATGAAGCTTCTGGAAGAGAAAAGCGAGATTGCTTTGCATCAGTAGCCTTTAGACCAGCTGAGAAACAGCTTCTCGTTTTCCTTGTTAATAACCGGAATAAATCTGTTTTTACACAAACCCTGCAATGTAGGGATGGATGGGATTCCTGGGCGAACTGTGGAGAGTTGGTGATAGTATCGCCTGCCTAAAATATGAACCACATTCAGATTTAATCAAAAAAGTGAGTGTGCGTCATCTGTACATGCCTTAAGAAAATCAATGAGAGGAATAATGCATCGTGTGCTTATTTATTAGTTTTCACAGAAGGTACTCAAATATTTAGGTTTTAATCTCTGACTTCTGTAAGGGCTAATTTCCATAAACCTGCATATTGCGGGTAATCTCGAATATAATGTGTAGAGGATCGAGAATGGAAGATTGTCTTCTACAGGCAATGGGTGGCGTGGTCAATTGAGTAGGTTTTGAGACAGCTAAGTGGTACTGCCGATCACGAAGCAAATACAACAACACAACGTAAGCTGAAATAACACAGGTAATTTATTTCATAAATTTGTATTCTTCTACTAATTACTGCGAAAGAATATTTTCTATTCGCAAGTCCTGCTGGGGATTTTGGAGGCGGTTGTGCTTTATTTGAAAAGTTTTTGCCCATCTTTTTCGCTGTTTCAGATGATACAGCTTGGCTGATCGGGAAATATGGAATAGGAATGCTATTAACCATCGCTCTCGGCTGCTTTACAGTGATCCAATACAGGGTACAGATAGTTTCGTTACCTTAGCATTGAAATTACGCTGGTCCTAATTCCTGATTGTGTTCCATCCGGCCCATTCCACACACTCATTCATTTTATTTCTACGTTGAGCTAATTCTTATCAGATACAAATGAGACAGTTTCAGTTACCAGCATCGGGATGTTTTAAATGAGAATTTCTATCTTATTTTCAAACTAAAAACGCAGATCTTTTACAAAATGTTGCCTGTTGTAAGACGTGTGCGAGCTGGAACTGAATTCTAATTGGGGGAGAGAGCATTAGATGATCTTGAATTTGTCTTGCTCAATGCCCGCAGAAACGTCCAAAGAGGCAATGTCAACGTCATCAACTCTGCCCTGCAGTTAGGTTCGGTCGCTGCATAAATACACGTGTCTGTACTGGAACTCATGTTCGTGAGCAGAGTCCCGGTTTGAGCAGCAATATATCGGGCAGAGTAATAGTCGCGATCAGAAAACATGGTTGGAGTGGCGATAAAATAGGTCACTGACGACAGCAGCCAAAATAGCATGAAGCTGCCCGATACACAGAACAGTAATATGATGCCTTTTCTTCTGTTCTCCATTTCCGTGTCACGTTCAGTCTTACTCTTACGGGTTCGGAAGCCCCTCCGGGATTTGTTGGCCGTCATCCCATTAAATAGAAATACTAAACCAAATGCTCACAACAGGTTTTGAAAGGATTTGAATCTGCTGAGCGCGACAAAGTTTGGAGAGCTGAGGACGTACAATTTCGGGCGAATACCCCATGAAATATTTCCAGTTATTTGCTGAGGCTGAAATGAAAATAAAAAGGGTATCTTCTCCAAACAAAGCCCCGCCAGTATTACTGCTGCCAGGATTCTGGCTGTCTTCACTCTGCAGTATTTTGTTTTAAACTTCTGTCAACACATGGCAACATATCGATCACAGGTGAAGGCCACTGTGTACCACTGTGATATTTCCAGAGTGACCGCCAGCACGTAGATCGTGGATTTCAGGACTTCCGTATAATGCAGAAATGAATTTGACAGGCGGAATATTAAAATCTCATAGACAAGGACATTGATGAGAATGACCAAGAAATCTGACTCCGCCATCATCGTCATGTAGGCAGATATGCATTTGGAAAGACCGCATTTTCCCCGGGACAGAATAATAATTGTTAACAAATTAGCTGGAAAAGAAAAAAAAAACGAAAAAGTCGTCACTAAATGAGGATGACGGGTGAATCGTACAACTTGTTTTTGAAATATGTACACAAGACGGAAAGGCACTTTGCAGTGTGATCTTCACCAGCTGGAAACAGGCTGGAAAACAGCAGGTGCAATTTACTGGAAGCCCAGATAACGTGTTGCCCTTCAGGAGGACAAACGAGCTGACAATTGCAAGCTGGATGGTGAGTTGTGAGGTTTTCCGTACAAAAGGAAAGAAGCTGTAAATACTGATCCATCATTCATTTAAAGTGAAAGCATGGATAAAGTGTGTGGCACAGAGAGCTTTTTGCACATCGGCCGTCACAGATCAGGAATTTCAGCACTGGGGTTGAGTTATTGAGTTGAAGTTGCACAAATCAGAATTGAAGCCGAATTCCTGGTATTGTTTACATTTCTACCTACCTTAGTACGGGAATTATGTCAAAATTCCTGACAGAGTTCAGAATCTTTGCAAGGATACCGAAGGGAATGAGAAATCTTTGCATGCGTTAGGGGTATAGTTCGTATAAATGCACTCCAGCCTTTTCCCTTCAGGTTGTGTGAAGCTACTTTGAGCGGTCATAGGATTAGCGTGAAAGTTGAAATGTTTCGGGGAGTAATCTAATAGAAGTTATTTACTCAGAGAGTAGTGCGAGAGTGGGAAGTGTTGCTTGTGGAGAGAAAGATGAGGGATCTATTGTTACATATAAGGTAAGTTTGGATAAGGTCAAAAATGAGAGAGAATTTTTTTTCGGGAACTGGCAGATAAGACAACAGAAGATCAGGCCGGCAAGGCGGGCCGAGTAGCCTCTTTTTGTGCTTCAGTACACTTTGATTCTCTGACGCGAACAATACATTACTTACTAACGAAACACGATCGCTGATTTCTGGGATGTCTTTCTAGCGGACACGAGGCGACACCCGCACGTGTTCAAAAAAAAAGTCTTCTCACCGGCCATGTAGATAGGTAAGAATACAACTCTTCTTGAACAGCTTGTATAGTGGATAGATTGCGGTGAAATTTCTCTACATACTTTACAAAAAAAAAAAAACTAGTAATGTCCTGCCAGATGACAGTTTGACATGTATTACTACGGCTTACCGGGTAAAACAAACATTGCTAGATCAGGGTAGCAAACGTCTTTAATTTGCATGATCGCCGGTCGACGCATTTTCGATTGTTTGAACTATCTCATGTTGTGCAGTTCACATCAGCATATGACTTGAATCACGATATCCTGTTAATTTATAGGAAGAACGCACTCTGCATCACGGAAAATAAAAGAGTACTGTAATAAATGACGTTACTGCCAGCCAATGAACAAACAAGTGTTGATGTTCCGCTCCAGTGCCACCTGTTGCCCAGTTGACAGACTGTGCAGCTGGATCATGAAGCTCCTTCATTTACATTCCGCAACAGAACACTGCCATCCCCCGAGGATGTGACGTCAGCGGTCCCCTCCCCTGCGGGAGCATCGCATCAGAACAAACCACAGTAATTCAGTGAATCGGTTCTGATCCGTTTGGTAGCTGTATTTGTTATACATCGTAGTGTTAATCTCTACTGATGAGTTGGCTCTGACATTATTGATTTTGTGCTTGCCTTTAACTTACACATAATAATTCTTCTTTCGCTTTTATCATGACGCTTTCAGTCTAACGTCTTTTTTCACCTTGCAGCTTATGATTCATTCCTGAAAAAAAAAACAAATGAAGCAGCATCTCAAGAATGGGGTATTGACCCTACTCGGACATCACTGATGGTGCATTCTGTTATAGCTGGTGGAGATTCATTGTCATATCTAACATGTCAATATAATTCATCTCCTGCAACACTGAAAAAGCAAACATTTAAGTGCATGGAGTTACTTCTGCCTCACATTACTTTGGTGCCGGTACCAAAGCCGCCCGCAGTGATGGATCTTTTCAGATTTCCATGGAGAGATTACAAAGTTGCACCTTCACTGGGCAATCAGTAATACCAATCTACTGGATGAGAATGTCAGTGAGATTTTCTTTCCATTAGCAGAGATTCGTATTACTGAGTCTGGGTACGACACTGTATCAAGCATTTAAAGAAACATATGAAAGATTGTCTTCCACCTTGTCTTCTCCAAAGTATATGATTGATAAGGAACTTCCTACATCACGCACTGATGGATGTAAGGAGACAAAAATTCTGATTTTTTTGTTATGATGTCATAGAATATTATATACAAATTTACCTGCTCAGTGCTGGGACCATGGGATTAATTCACTGGAGCAGGGCAACTTCGGCGCCTCAGAAGATGTCAGACTACAAGTTTGAGTAGTGATGCATAGCAACATAGAACAACTACAGCACAATACAGGCCCCTAGGCCCACAAAGCTGTGCCGAACATATTCTTACCTTAGAACTACCTAGGCTTACCCATAGCCCTCTATTTCTCTGAGCACCATATATCCATCCAGGAGTCTCTTAAAGGACCCTATCGTTTTCGCCTCCACTACCGCCGCCGGCAGACCATTCCACAAACTCACCACTCTCTGCGTGAAAAACTTACCCATGACATCTCTTCTGTACCTACTTCCAAGCAGCTTAAAACTATGCCCTCTTGTGCTAGCCATTTCAGCCCTGGGAAAAAAGCCTCTGACTGAGCACACGATCAAAGGTTTAAAGCTGTCAATACACCGCCTCGGATTTGCTTCCCGGTATACGGTACTCTGTCCCACGAAAAGCCTCACATCTACTCGGTGTAAAAATGTTGGACACCTACATCAGTGTCGAGAATATCCTGTACGCGATCAACGTCCCTCTGGAGTTCCTGGTACGAGGGTATACCTATTAATGTGTCAGACAGTATCTGAATTGGATAAGCATAGTAATTGCTATCCATCTGCCAACAGTATGATGTGGGCTCTGTTCTTATCTTTTCCAGCAGTTCATTAATTTTAGCATTGCAGGGACCTTAATTTAAGAAAGTGCCATGTATATACCTTCAACTGTTAATTGCGGTATTGATCCTAATTTACAAATGGTCTGTCGACCCAACAGCGGGACCGGCGCTGTTTTAGATATAATAAGAGTGCCTGTTAAAAGATTATCCTCCATCTTCACGAAGACCAGTGTGTAGACCATCGTAATACCAGCTATTTCAGTGTTCTTAACAGTTGTATCCCACACGGGGATGTCCGTGCAGCGGTGTACAGAGGACATGGAGGCACCGGTATCAATCAGACAGTCCAAATAACTATTCCCTATTCTTACAGCGGTCATGGGTTCTTCTTTCATGTTTTTCGACAATCTGATCACTATCAGCTGTACCGATTTTCTCCACGGTACCCGTAGCTTGACCGATTGGCGAAGCTAAATGAAAAGTAGTTGTGTCTATATCTGGAGCTGCGAAATCTCTGAGCTTCCAGCTCGGGGATTTCTCACGGATTTACTCTGTAAATCACGGATTTACATTGGGCCTCTAGCCCAATGACCCAATTTCCAAGAATTCCTGCAGTTACTATGGGACATTTCCCGGTGTAGCAACTTCCCTCTGTCCCTTCATATTCCACGGCCGGCTCCGCCACTTTGGGAGAAACCTCCACCTTTCCTGAAGAAATGGCCCTGCCATTTGTAGTTTATGTTTTACTTTGGGAGGCGAATAATCGTCTTTCCATGCTCATTAAAGTGGTGACCACCTCTTCCCAGTCCTCCTTTTGCCAGTTTAAATTCGCTAATTTATATGTTTGAGCCTGCTGCAGAATCATGTAGTACAGTGAAGTCTGAATGGCTAGTGGCCCATTCTCTGCCAGAGGAATTCCTCCATGCTCTTTCCTCTCACTTCCTTACCGAGCTGTAAAGTCTACCACCCCTCCCACCCGATTTTACACAAGCAGCAGTTTGCTTCCCCGAAATTGCTGTGTTTTCGTACACTTTGTATTATCGCTTCTTTATCCATGTTGTTCAGCGAGTTGTCCAGAGACTCATTACCATTATATATAGCTCGTCATATTTTCTTCAGTCTCTGTTTTCGCCATGTGATACCCTAAACTCCTCTTTCAGGATGATACAGGAGGTCACATATGCACATTCTAATGAAATTTGCACATCCCCGGCAAGGGCGAATTCGTAGTCTCATCTGCAAAATCCAATTATAGAACGCATTGCGTTTCTCTAACGGGCCCGAGAACTTCGCTACCATAGCTCCTGCTTTTACAACTGTCCACGGTTTAGCACGGCAACATCGCCAAATATTATGCGCGGGGCCTCTATTCCAGTTCCTCTTCTACTTGCAATACTCTCTATTTCTTTCTTCCTGCATTTTCTGTGCCTGTCTTTTCCGGCGTTTCTTTTGAGTCGTCACTGGTACTAATTACAGTTCCTTCAGCTACCTCAGCTTCACCTCTGTTTCCAAGGACCTTTCTCTCGTTACAGTAATGTCTGCTCCCCTGGGGGTGTTAGGAGTCTCAGATTCCGGCATAAGGGAGTTGTATGGAGGAGGGGCTGGTCGTTCCAAGATAGCCGTCATCATTATTACGTCGTCATTGGGGCACTGGCCGGTGCCAGGAGTTGGAAATAAAGTCCCATGTTAGGTTTCGATTCCGCCCCAGCTTTGCTGTTTCAGATTTCTTACACTCCTTTTCCATTTGAGGCTAGCGTCTTTTAGCCACCCACTTTCATCTTTGAAAGCATCTTAACGTATAAGCAACATCCCTTTGCAGTCGAGATCCCTATTTCCAATGGCTTCTTCCCAGTACGATTAAAACTTCCGTCAAACGGCCAATCCCCATGTGACAACTCATACAAATCAGTACTAAAGCTTACTGCATAACGATAATCTCCCGTTTCTATGATGATCATATCCGCCGGGGCTCTAGGCTGGACTAGGGGATCGTTCTTATTCTTTTTGGCGGACTTTTTTCCCACCTACAATTGAGTATTCAAGCTTTCGTCATATCTCAGAAGCTCTTCGGTTTATTGGCAGGATAAGCGCTTGCAGATCGACAGCTGGCACTTCCCATTTTTATGTTCAGGACTTTAATCTTAGTTAAGGCATCACAAAGTTTCTTTGTACACACTATCCACACAATGAGCGATCACCGAAATCCAATCTACGAACCTTGAAGTTTCCTCTTACTTTTTTCCCTGAGAATACGCATTTTTTCTACTCTTTTTTCCCTCTCTCATTGTTCACTGTTATCAGGCCTCACGAGACACTCCAGACGCATCCTACCTTTTGTTCCTGGAGACGCGATGTTGTCGAGATTTGAATTACTGGCACTGCAATGATTACCCAAGGTTACACCTGACTTTCAATATGTCAATTTTTCCAACGATATTCTTGACATCTTTCCTTCCCAAAGAAATTTCCTTACATATATATTCAGTTCTTGAAAAGACTCCTGAGGCAATTGTATCGGTAAAGTTCGGAATAAATATTGCAATCTAGGAAATATATTCATTTTTGCAGCATTAACTACCTATTAATGTGATTGGTAAAGTCATCCATTTATCAAGATCCTCTTTTTTTTATAATGTCAAATAATTTTGTTTATATAATTTTTTACATCATTATCAACTCTAATACCTAAATATTTATCCCATTTATTGACAATCGAAATTGAGTTACTAATCGACATTGTTTATAATTTCCTTTGGTAAGGGGTAAAATTTCACTGTTATCCCAATTTACCTTATACCCTGATACTCAACCTCAACCTTCCTGACATGTCCATCCCTACTCGGGAATGTGGCAGTGATTCTGGCAATTGGCCGGCAGTTGCGGGCGATCTACTTGTCCCTGAGCAGGACTAAATCTCCAACTTGAAGATTCCTGCGAGTTTCTGTCCATTGTTGTCTGTGTGGCAAGAAAGGTAGATATTCATCTCTCCAACGGGACCAGAACTGATTTGTGAGCGCCTGAACCTGACTCCATTGCTTTGTGTACAAATCCTTATCGAAGAAGTCCCCAGGTGGAGGGGGATCTCCTGCCTTCTGCGCTAGGAACATTGATGGCGAGAGTATGAAGGGGCTTTCCTGGTCAGAAGACGCAGGTAGGTCGTGCATTTATATTGACTCTGAACTCTGCCATTAGTGTGCACAGTACTTCATGGGTCAGTCGGGTGCGTTGCTGCAGAAACACTGAATCAAGCATCATTCTGGCGAAACAAATCAGCTGCTCCCATGCGCCTCCCATGTGAGAGACGTGTGGTGTGTTGAACTCCCAGTTGCATCCCTGCTCACTGAGGTACTTTTGCACCGTTTTTCCATCCCGAGCTCCTTGGACGCTCCAAAAAAGTTCGTGCCGCCATCAGACCTTAACTGTTTGCAGGGCCTCTTAGCGCAAAGAAGCGCCTGACAGCGTTAATGCAGCTGGATGTATCGAAAGATTCGATGTCTTCAATGTGTACCACTCTTGAACTCATGCAGCTGAACATGATGGACCACCGTTTGCTCTCTGCTTGTCCTCCTCCAGTGCATCTAGTGGTGATAGACCAGGGACCACATACATTGAGCCCCTCATACGTAAAAGGAGGGCAGGCTTCAAGGAGTTCTGTTGGGAGGTCCGCTATTCGTTGAACTTCCAACTCCCCTCGCAATTTCAAGCAGGTTACACGTCTCTGAAGTACTGAATTGATCAGTGATTTGCCTCCCAAGGTCCACAGTCCCGCTGCCCTGATTGCTCCTTCCGTCAGGTGACGGCCCTGATGCCCTACCTGTTCCTGGTGATAGTGCGTGAGCACTAAGGGCACGTGGCTCTCTTTGGGCGAGATTACTGGGCTCTTTTCTGCAGCTGAAAGTGTATTGACCGGCTTCCAAGGCAAATGAAATCGTTCTTCAGGTTCGGGCTGAATTTCCTCAAAGGGCTGTCCTTTGGTATTGTTTTATTAACTTGGTGGGTATTAAACTCCCTTGAAAAAGCTGCTGAGTTGCTTTAAGGATGACGTCCTTTGCATGGGCCAATTGGTCCGCAGTGCTAAAAAAGTTTATACCTTCCCTGCGGAACATCACTGGCCGTTGTTTTCCAGACAGAAGTCACTCCATCTAGAACTTAATATGGCCGTAGATAAGCCAATTATGAGTCCAGGCAACCAGGTTTCCCTCGATAGAATGCCGTCTCACTCTGTGAATGTGCCTTCCATGCACAACCCGGTCAAACACTTTACAAAATTAATATATCCCACATCGACTGTTCTGTCCTCATCTGTGTAATGTCTTTTTCACCTTTACAAAAATTTCAAACAGGCTCATAAGGGACGACCTGCCCTCACAAAACCATGCGGCCTAACCGCAAAGAGAGGACGTTTCTACAGATACTCATAAAGTCCCTCCCCATGAGTCCTCTCCAGTTGCTTGAGCATTACTGACGGAAACTCGCTGGCCTGTAAATCTCAGGACTATCTCTACTGAATTTTCCGAACAAAGAAAAAAATCAACTGCTTTCCTTCGTCCTCCGGCACTACTTCTGCGGCCAGTGAAGACGGAAATATCACGTCCTAGAGCACAACAATATATCCGCTCACTTTCTCCAAAGTATATCCCTTCTAGCAACTGGGAATTATTTATTTTAATGTTTTATACGTTTACAACGCATAATTATTATCGCCGGCAAGTCCCTGCATATCTTCCTTTTTACGCTGTATCTACATTATTTAAGGACCCGCTCACTGGTGAAGCAAAAGATCATTAAGGACCTTCACTGCCCATTTGCACTCCAGACCCATGCTTGTTATTTTATCTCTGATCTTTCTCGCCACCCACCTTTTTCTTCACGTACCTGAGTGCGACTCTCCAAGGAATTCTCATGCCCCCTTCTAGGTTGATTTTTAATTTCCATCTTGGCCAGCTTGTGATTTTCCGTGGTCCTGATTGATCTTTTCGTACTGAGCCTTAATTATCTTTCTTGCTTCTTCTAGATTTAGTGTTCTATATCGCTTGTCGACTAAGGTTACTTTACACGACCTTCCGGTATGCGCCTCAATGCGACAAGCCTATACGGAACTCCATTTGCAATTGATACATTCAGAATTAACTGTTGCGCATTTCAAGGAGCACATCACTTCTCAAATTCGGCTCCCAGGTCCCTAAATAACAGCAGACATTAAATACATTCCATAGTGTCTGCCTCTATTGCGGTGTAAGGTTATCGTGAATCTCGAATAGTTGACCTGCGAAGAGATCTGTCACATGATGCTTTCCTTTTCATGGTACATGATATAGAATAGACTACTTTCTCGCCTGCCTGTCCGCTCATTGTAATAGAACTCCTTCTGGACGCATCTCATGAATTTGGACATATCTAAAACTTTTAACGCGAGGAAATGCCAGTGCATTTTAGTGATGTTTAAGTTGCACACGACAATACCGTCTTCATATCGCACCAGTCCAAAATCTATCTACAGAACAATTCCCCGAGGTATAAGCATTTTTGTTTTGTGATAGGGCTTGGGGTCTAAGGTCTCTAACTACTGATTGCTCCATTTCTGCTTTGAGTTCTATTTACAGTCCATCGATAGGCAAACTCTCCACGGTTTCTTCGCTTTCTGCTGCTGTGTTATTATCGTGCTGTCTCTCATTTTCAATGGCACTACCATTACCCTCTTTTACTCGACTCTGTCCATTTTGAAACATCTGAACCCGGGATTGTCCAACAGCCTTTGTGATTGTCAAGATTCTGCGAAAGTGCGGAGTAAATCAACCAATGTAACGATCATTAAACAGTGGCCTGCATTAACTGTTTGACGAGTGCAATCCTCCGTGGATTTTGCGATTGAAGGATGACCAGGCACACGATTGGTTGAACTTATGACATATTTGACAAACCAGTTTTATTCGGAGACTGTGCTGAATTGCAATTGGACATGGGCGTTATCTGCACAGATGGCCATTTAATGTAAACACATACTACATTCCATTCTTTAGCTCGTTTCTGAATTTCTTCAGTGCCAGTGTATAGATACAAGTATTGCTGCACACACTGATTAATTGCAACATGAACCCAAATTGCTGTAGTATATATACAGGAGAACTTAAATATTTGTCCTGATAAAAATAGTTTTGCGGTTGCCTTTTCAGGGAACGAACTACAAAAGGTATCCACAATAATATGAAATTAGCTGATATAGCAAACAAAAAAATCATCGATTTTCTGTGTTTTTCCACCTCGGGATCGTTCAGATTATCACTGCTGTTCCGAAGCCCTCTGCGGACTCTATTTGCTGCAATGATATGCCTTACTGTTAACCCATTGAACACTAGAATTAAACCGATCGGTAACAAGGGTCTAAAAATGCTATCCAGTGTTTCGTATATTTTCGTATGTGTGAATGCGCAACGCCACGGTATGTTGTCAATAAACATGTAAGGCTCTATGGCAAAGTACAATGGAACACATTTCCCGCAGATCACTATAACCATCGTCAAAATCACCACCGTTGCTGTTCTCTCAGTGCAATATCTTTCCTGCAGCTTTTGACAACATATTGCGATGAAACGATCGAAGGTAAAACTGACTGTAAACCAAACAGAACAGTCTATTGTTGCAACAACAAAGATATATATCAGAGCGCATACAGGAGTGATGAGCAGGGATCTAGAATACATGTAGATATTGTTGGTCTGTTCCACTAAAGCGACAAATATAACCACCATCAGATCCGCTGTTGCCATTCCAACCAGGTAACGGGTGATGCATTTGGAGAGTCCGCATTTTCCCCGAGATAGGATCACAATCGCGGCTAAATTAACTACAAGAAATTTGGAGAGAGGGGTGAAAAAAACCCAGAAACATCGTTAGCTACAACTGTTCGAATTCCCAATATTTCCTCGGTGCTATGCAGGATAGACATTTTGTGGGAGGTGGGGAGCAGGAATACAGTCTGTCTGGGCTCCGACGGTGCATTACAGCGAACTGACTATAATGGACTGGAGAGACAGTGGGCTGGCGTCCTTTCGACAGTTCAGAGCGGCGTCTGATTTCCACGACACACGTAAAGGATCAACCGCTCCATAAACAACAGCATTCCCATTATTTGAGGTGAAACATCTGAAGAGATTATATGTAGTGAGAACAAAGTGGAATCAATGAGATAGAAAACACACGTTCTATTTACCTGAAACATTGAAGAACAGACCTCGGTCTCGAAAATAGACTGGACGGTCATTAGAAAAAAAAACTATCATTTTGCTTTTTGCAAAGTCGAAATATCTGTATTGACAAAGATTTAGACCTAGAAAACCATCGACCAGTATCGATTCAGAATTCCGATCAAGGGGAAATTATGATACTGTGTCAACGTCGACACCAACCTAATTGACAGGAAAAAAATATCTCATGGAATAAAATATGGAAGATGGAAACAAAGCTATCAGATGCTCGAACCCTCCATTGTAGGGAAGAAAAATATCAGACGAGGGTAGAATTGGAATTGACGGAATGTCCGAGCTGTGCAGAGGAACAAAAGCAAGACGTTGGCTAGACATATAGTGACCAGATCCAATATCTTACCTGGGACACCGATCGCTACAATTACAGGATGGAAAATGGCCGAGATGTAGTAAATCGCTGGATATCCCATATTCCGGCAGAAGCAGCGTTCAGTTGTACGCTAACTGCTCTTATGGATCGTTGATCTGTTTTACGCATTTATATGCAATTTAGAGTAATTCCACTGAGGCAATTAGTGTCGTTACCAGGTCCGTCACGTCAGGGACAACCAGCCACACAGACACTGACATTAAAGATTTTTTTACTCACACTGTCACTGTGCCATGAATTTGTCTTCTCAAGTATGCTTCAAGTTAAAGCTGAATATAATATCAACATTACCAAATTGATTTCCAAGACACGTGGCTTCAAATTCTGAAGTGGAACATTTTTAGATCAGTATTGTTTCTAACATAGGCTACCATCTTGAGCAAATAACATCGACAATCAACTTCAAACAGATTTATTTTGTCACATTCAACCGAGCACATCCGCCTGTGACATTGGGGGCGGGACTTTAGCTCGGCAGGTGAAATGGAGTACACGTTTTTGAACGTGGAGATAGCATCATTTATTTCCTTCACTTGTTCTAGTTATTTCGAAAGGCACAAATAACAACTGATGACATGTATCAAAATACAACCCGCTACGTGTACGCTCTTCTAAGCATATAAAAAAGGTCGACAACAATATCTCAGGGATCTTTGACCATAATAGGTTACACGCCCACCCGACTTTAACTGCGGTTTGTGGACAGATTGATAGACGCTCAGTTCTGGATTAGCAGAGAGTGGATGTTGGATTGTTTGACTCTGATAAGGGTATTGCAGGATTCATGTTGGGTCCATTGTTAGTTATCATGTATTTTAATGATTTAGATGACGATGCAGAAAACACAATCAGTGGAATTATGGTCGAACCCGAGATTCGGAACGTTTTTACAGGCAGGAACTCTATCTAAGCTTATAGCCTGATGTTGACTGGCTGATAAATAGGTTGAAAAATGGCAGATGGAATTTAATACACGCAAGTATGCGGTGGTCTGTGAGGAAAGGTCCAACAGGTTAAGAAGCAGATATTGGATAGGTGGAATTAGTGTGCTGTATTTAAAAAGAGACGTGGGGCTACAGAGAGATAATTCCAGGAGAGCGGCGTCACGGGCAGATCGTCTCGTATTGAGCTCTGATCCCATTGGCCTTCACAGTCAGATCACTGAGCACAGCAGTTGAGACGTTATGTTGTATCTGTACAACACGTTGGCGAGTGTGTAGATAGAATATTCAGGTTTGGTTCGATCCGCTACCTAAAGTTTTGAAATGTCAATAAGCTTCAAAGTGTGCAGCGATAAATTAAAATGAAGAGTTCGGGGACTGAGGACAAGATTGAGAGGGATGGGTTGAATAGGTTAAGAATTTATTCCATTGAACTCAGGAAGATTAATGGAGATCTTACAGAAGTATATAAAATACTGAGCGTCACGTAAAGACAGCGTGAATGCCGGAGGTTTTCCCCATCCTCTGAGTGAATCTGCTACTGGAATTCATAGGTTTGGGGTAAAAAGTGAAAAACGCAAGAGGGATATGTGGTAAATCCTATTCACTAAGAGGGTCGAGCGTGTGTGGAAGGAACTGGATGGTAAGTGGTGTTTGCAGATTCAATTGCATCATTGCAGTGAAGGTTGTGTAGGTACGAGGATGAGAGACGGTTAGAGTGTGCAGATAAATGGGCGAGGCGCAAGATCACAGCGGGAGGATCTGGATGGGCGGAATAAACTATTTCTGTCATAATAATCTATCAGTCCTTTCTCTTTCTACTTTCCCCATTCAGTGTCGTTATTGTCGTCAGCAATCTAAGAATATGCACAACATAACCTGTGACTATTGAGGTACTCGTACCGATGAGAGATCGTCTATTTACTGGAGAGAGAGAGAGAGAGAGAGAGAGAGAGAGAGAGAGAGAGAGAGAGAGAGAGAGAGAGAGAGAGAGAGAGAGAGAGAGAGAGAGAGAGAGAGAGAGAGAGAGAGAGAGAGAGAGAGAGAGAGGAGAAGGAATGACAGACAGACAGATTGATACTGGCTCTGTCTGCACTGGCCGATCCACACAGCCGTCTGACATTTAGCTCTCCTTCATTGACTCAGTTTCCTTCTCCTACCCACAGGGAAAAGCTTCATTCGAATCCGATGAATCCGATGTCCGGGGATAAGGTACATATGATGTGTTACAGAACAGCGACAGACCGACTGCTCATCAGTTCCACAGTTTCAGAGAGTAGAGCTATTCAGTCCCACAATAAGCCCAGAATTCAGATACACGTTTCTAATACAACTGTTAAAGTGAACCACATACAGTCAATCTTTCCATTGCATTCTATACATATTGTCGTACATGCAGACCCAGACCCCACATCCACACCCACGGGGCTGGTTGGACAGCAACACCAGCGTTAGCAGAGTCAGTATGGGTTCAGAAAAGGATAAACAGATGGGAAATGGGGAACTGGAGAATGTGGTGTGAGTGGAATGTAAGAATGTTTCTGAAAAATTCTTGGTGTTACGGTTAATGTACTTTTGTTTACTCAAAAGAGAGAGATGTAATAAATGGACAGTTTTCGATGTTGGATATCGTGACCAGTGGGGTTACACAGGGGTTGGACCGAGTCCGCATCAGTTTTCTCCACAGGGCAATGCACTCTATGCTGGTCAGTCATTCATCGCGCTCCAGGTATCCACGTGTCCGTGGGCTCCTCCTTATCTGCGATGGTTGGTCTCTCGTTGCTGAAATGTTATCGCCCCGGCGTATTTGGAGCTCCTAACTCTTACAGTGTATCTCATCATCTGAACTGTTGTATCTCAATCCCATTGGCTCCCCGTCACCTGAGCTATCCGGGTCATTATCAGTAGTCATTGTACAGGAATGCAGCCAGCATAATATCATAGATCTGCCTACCGCGGCCTTGCTTACTTGTGCTTGTTTTAACTCTGACTGCTCCAGACCAGTTAATAACGAGACCAGACAGAGTCTAAAGAGTTTACAGTTTGTTTCATTTGTAGGTCTAGCAGTTTACATAGTAAATAGCTACTTATCCGAAAGCTTTCTATGTGCATTTTCCCAGAGCAAGAGTCAGTACAGAGACCACCAAATCTGTGGAAAACAAAGACAACCTGTTGGCTTCCCCTGACCTTAATTAGACTGTAATTTCTTCTGGCCAACATCTGCCTCCTCTTCATCCAAAGACATTTATCCCGGAATCATTACCCCCACTCATTCAGTTGGCTGCCCAAATGACTCCTCTGGAACCCCAATGAACAATTACATTCTATATAAAATATTAACATTCACTAACTAAATTGGCCGAATGCATACTGATCGCATTCTCCGCTATTTCTTGAAAGAATTGTTCTTGATTCTTTTTTTTCCATTAGTTCTGCCTTCCTCTTCTCGGTTGATAAACACTGAGCAATCAATTATGTGGGTGCATTAAACTGGACGTACAGCAGCATGTGTTACTATTCTTATCCACTGATATATTTCTACGTTTTTCCCCGATTCCAAAACTTCCTCTAAAAGTCTGGGTAGCTGAATAGTTCATTTGCCTTATCAGCGTGTTAATTAGTTCAGTGTGTTCTGTCCAGTGATGGATTATCTCCCTTGCCTCCTACGCAGCACATGTCCAGTCTGTAGTGAAGTTAGGGATTAGTGGTAACTGAGTAACAACATATTACCACAGATACTCATCTGTATTAGTGCATTGGATCTTGAAATTCTCTTTCATTACTGTGCATAAGATAAATATCAGTCTTCTACTTCTCGTTTGTCAGATCGTATCAGGCATGTCCGTTGAGAAGCCACGTTTGTTGTTGTTGTTGTTGACTGAGTACTGAGTTGTTGAGCCGCCGTACTGGCTCTGGAGCAAACTTACTCTAGTTCAGTCATGATTAACGTCATAGCAACGAAATACAATATTCTCTTCATGTTGAATGAAACCTGTAACAAAAGGGGGATATCTGCTCGTATTTCCAGTGAAAAGCTTAAGTTATTTTAAGTCCATATTTTCTACTTTTTTTTTTCTAGACCGTCCAATCTGGACTCTCAGTTGTCTTTTGCTGAAGTCCTCCAATGTCCTCACCCAATTTTGTTTCAGGGAATGTGGAGGAGGACAAGCGCTCGGACCTTTCTTTTTGATTTTTTAACAAAACCTCCCTTTTTCTCCAGATGGAGGAACTGACAATCACTCCATTGATAGAACCTATCCAAATCTTGTTGAAACAGTTGTTCCATTCTCAAGTCAGGGCCGTCATGTACATCCGGGACCGATGGTGATAACATTCCTGATACTACTCCACCAATTGCAGATGGTTAATACAGTACCACCCACATTTTAACAGTGGAAGTCAATAGTTTGTACACTGTTGGACTTGGTTTGCCTCTAATTTCAACCAGCCCTGAAAAGCTTCGAATTTAATAATGAAGGTCAAAGTATTCTAATCATCACTATTTTTCCTGAACAATTCAGAAACCAGACTGACCTCTGAGTCAAAGTAAGTTTTACTCTGTTGTTTCGTCTTCCCCTTTTAGTGAGCTGCCACATAACTGGCCTCTTTCATGGACTGTACCATTGTAGTACCCATATTTCTGACACAATCACTTTGATTTCGTGTTCTGATAAATTTCGTCCAAACAATCCTCAAAACCTTTCATGTCTCTTCCAGTGACTAATTAATAAGGTGAGTAACCTGCTGAAAATGTTAATGAATTCGATTATATTTTGACCTTTGACAAAGTTCCACATGGAAGGTTAGTTCATAAGGTTCAGTCGTTAGGTATTAATGCTGGAGTAATAAAATGGATTCAACAGTGGCTAGATGGGAGATGCCAGAGAGTAGTGGTGGATAATTGTTTATTGGGATGGAGGCTGGTGACTAGCGGGGTGCCTCAGGGATCTGTTTTGAGCCCAATGTTGTTTGTAATATATATAAATGATCTGGATGATGGGGTGGTAAATGGGGTGGTAAGTATGCCGATGATACTAAGGTAGGAGGTGTTGTGGATAATGAGGTGGAGTTTCAAAGCTGGCAGGGAGATTTATGCCGGTTAGAAGAATGGGCTGAACGTTGGCAGATGGAGTTTAATGCTGAGAAGTGTGAGGTTCTACATTTTGGCAGGAATAATCCAAATAGAACATACAGAGTAAATGGTAGGGCAATGAGGAATGCAGAGGAACAGAGTGATCTAGGAATAACTGTGCATAGTTCCCTGAAAGTGGAGTCTCATGTAGATAGGGTGGTGAAGAGGGCTTTTGGAACGCTGGCCTTTATAAATCAAAGCACTGAGTACAGAAGTTGGGATGTAATGCTAAAGTTGTACAAGGCATTGGTAAGGCCAAATTTGGAATATTGTGTGCAGTTCTGGTCACCGAATTATAGGAAAGATATCAATAAATTAGAGAGAGTGCAGAGATGATTTACTAGGATGTTACCTGCGTTTCAGCAATTAAGTTACAGAGAAAGGTTGAACAAGTTAGGTCTCTATTCATTGGAGCGTAGAAGGTTGAGGGGGGATTTGATCGAGGTATTTAAAATTTTGAGAGGGATAGATAGAGTTGACGTGAACAGGCTGTTTCCATTGAGAGTAGGGGAGATTCAAACTAGAGGACATGATTTGACAGTTAGGGGGCAGAAGTTTAAGGGAAACACGAGGGGGTATTTCTTTACTCAAAGCTGTGTGGAATGAGCTTCCTGTAGAAGTAGTAGAGGCCAGTTCAGTTGTGTCATTTAAGGTAAAATTGGATAGGTATATGGACAGGAAAGGAGTGGAGTGTTATGGGCCGAGTGCGGGTAGGTGGGACTAGGTGAGATTAAGGGTTCGGCACGGACTAGGAGGGCCAAGATGGCCTGTTTCCGTGCTGTGATTGTTATATGGTTATGTATCTTCGAAACATAATGCTGTCCCATGTTGTTGCACCATTTTCTTTCCACACTTCCTTTTTTTAGTGGTCTACGGAGTTTATGAAATCTCCATTTGATCTCTAAAAGTGCCATGACATCTTCCATTATCTGGGCTGTGATATGTGTACCATAATCAATTTGTGTACTCCGGGGTCGTCCCGAGCAAGTGAATATCCTTACCGGAAAGATTTTTGCAATGGCTTTTTCTGTGTGTGCCTAAATCCGTTTCGATACTCCGAGCTAGACATAGCAAGTGACTATTTATTTACCCACATCATAAAGCTATCTATTCTTACCAGGGTATAACTGTATCCTCCTGGGGCGGGCGGTAAGAAAAATAATTTAATGTATTTGTGAAGTAGTCCAATGCCCTTCTCCCGATCTGGTGTGTTGAAGGCCTCTTTTCCTTACATTGCTGTCAGGATTAAATTGTGCACAAATCAAGCAAATTTTCACAAAATATCAACACCATCCTTCTTCTTAGGCCACCAGTCCACTTTCTTGATCTTTTCTGGCGTGAACTTGCATCCCTGGTGTCCCCGTGCATTATGGTATCAGCGGGTCATCTGATTGCTTCCTTCCTGTGGAACCAGAAGCTTTTATTCACAAAGAATAACTCCAACTTTGACAGATAGTGTCCTCTGTTCTTCGTATATTTTAAACCCTGGCGCTACTATCACTGTGTGTGTGTATATGTATCTTCAGCTCCTTGGTTCAATCCAGTATCTTAATCTGCTGTTCCTTTGCTTCCCAATCCCCCCAATCTGTGGCTGCCATTTCTGCAAAATAAAGTACCATGTTCAACAACTTGTCAACCTTTCAATTTCTCTTTATGATTTTTTTCCCTTTTCCTCCTTAAATATATATTGTAATAGCAGAACAGATGCGAGGAGCTGCCGCCCTCAGGCTGCCCACAGAGACAAATGTTCTGTAAGGCTAAAACAAACTACATACGGTCAGATTCTATGTCTGACACTGGCTAAATACTTTCTGGCTCTGACCAGGGAAGCTTCAGCTGCCAATTCTGCTGTCTCTGCATTCATGGGTTTCGGTGGTTTTAAAGCTATAGTACACATATCCTGGTCATGTCATCCTCTACATATGTGCCTCACCCAGTTCACCTCTCTCCATCCTGTACTGATGAGGAACCACATACAAAAATAATTGATTTTTTTGTTCTCAGTCATTACTTTATCAGAACTTTCATCTGTTTTTTTTTGTTTTTGATACAAACAGAACCTTGAGATCATTTGCTTTCATAGCTTGAGACACATTTTCACTTCCTTGGTACAACAGGTTATCGGTTCACAGTAACGTTGTGTTTATACCCTTTACATTAATATGTATTGCTTGCAACGGTAATATCCATCTAATGACACTTCTTTGGTTTACTTAAGCATTTTGAATCCGTCCAGCTAACGGTAATTGATGGGAGTGTGTTCTGTCAGTACTGAAATTCGCATTCCGGGAGGCTGATTTATTTGGGAAGCACCAGAGGATGCTGCAGACGACTTTGAAACGCCGGTTTTGAGTTGTAGGCTTTCATTAGAAACGATTGTTTTGATGTGATCTCAGCATATGCCCTTTAATATGTACACGGAAATTCAGTTTAGATAGCGTGCAGTTTCAGTCCGGATTCAGTAGTTTGCTTTCATCATCACCCATAACACTAAATTATGTAAATTATCCCAGTGCTGCAGGATGGTCAAATTAATGCCTGTCTCTCAGAACACTGTAATAGCTCAGCAGAGACTAGATATAGTTGTAGAGTGTACTAAAGATTAGACCTAACTTGCGGAATATCTCCATCCACTGTCTCATCGGCCTTCCCTTGCTCAGCCAGTTCTGAATCTATACAGCCAGTTTTCACTGGATCCAAGGTCATCTGACGTTCTGAATGCGTGCTCCATAGGCGACCCAGTTAAACACCTTAACAATTAATATACCTCAGCTCGACTGTCCTGCCTTCAGCTACCAATTTTTCACTTTTTTCATGGAAATTATTCTGACTCATACGGGACGACTTTCCTCACAAAACCATGCTGACTATCCTCAACCAGGATGCGTTTCTCCAGATTCTCATAAATTCTGTCCCTAAGAAACCTTTCGCAAAGCCTGCCCACCACTGACCGAATAGTCAGTGGCCTGTAACTCTCAGGACTACATTTTATTTCTTGAAAAAAAGAATAACATTTGCCATTCTCTGTGACCGGTGATGACACAAGTGCCATGTCCTAAAGCGCAGCGACATCTTCGCTCGCTTTCTCTGATTACCTGAATTAATTCGCTTGTAGCACCCAAGAAAGTTATTTTCATATTTTCCCTTTTTCCGTCTCGTAAATCTGAACGTTTGCATGTTCCGGCCCATCTGTCCTGTTTCTCTGTATCCACATTCATCAATGTCGCGCTCACTGATGAATATTGAGGCAAAGTATGAGTAAGGACCTTCACTGTCTACTTGCACTCCAGACACATGTTTCCTCTTTTATCATGATCTTTCCCACTCTCTATCTAGTCATCCTCCTGTTTTACACCTTCGAGGCCTTCTCATGTCCCATCCAACTCTTCTAAGTCTATTTTTAAATTCCTCCTGTCTACACTGGGTCTTGCCTTAGCCCAGCCTGATCCTTTCTTCCAAAACTTTAAGTATGTTTTTTCTTCCTTCGTCTTGAAGAGGTTTTCCTTATCTCTTACCAACCAGGGTTACTTTAGGGGCCATCCTTTTCCCGCCTCAAATTATTAAGCCTATACTGAAACCCAATCTGGTGTTCTATTAACAATCTCCATATTTCTGTTATGCATTTGAAGGAACAAAATCTGGCCCAACGTCGGCTAGCAAGTTCCTACCAAATAACATCAATTAAATGCTTTCCATATACTGTCTGCTCCTACCCCAGTGTAAGGTATTAGTAAAAGTCGAATAGTTGTGTCCTATCGTTCTGAAATGTTGACCCGCAGAGAGATCTGTTACCCGACCCGTTTCACTTTCCAGTAGTAGATCTACGATGGACGGTTCGCTATTCCGCCTGCCCCTCATTGTGATAATACTCCTCTTCGAACGTAACCGGCAAATTCTGTCCCAAGCGAAACTTTGTAAACAAGCGAAGTGACCATGAATATTAGTGGTTTAAATTGTCTGTGAAAACAGCCGAATCAAAATGGCCCCTGTCCAGAATCCATCTCCTGAATTGTCAGCGTCTCTGCTTGTTTTCGTTTTGGTGAGGGGAACTCTCTACAGAATCCTCCCAAACGAGTGTCGCTTCCCTTCCTACTTTTGATCCAATCATAGTCTATTAATATACAATCCCATCAGTGTCCTCCCTTCCGAAGCTGGGACACTATCACACTCTCCCTGTGTTTAAAAGGCTTTCCCTTTACTCTCTTTTACCCGACTAGGAACATTTTGAAACATCTGAAACCCGAGCTGTCCTGAAGTCATTCCTCCCCTTGAGGTTGAATTGACTTTATTCCCTCCACGTACATGACGAATAAAAATCTTTAGGTTACGTCTCCGTCAAAATGTCGAACGTACAGTCCTAGAAATTTATAGTTCTAATAAATTGAAAAGGAAATATAACATACGAAAAAAAAACTGAGATCAGCGTGAATTATCTGTCTGATGGCATGGTGGCTGAAATTGTCACCGAGCTGTTGGTCCTGCATTTTATGGTGTGGTACCATTTCCCGGATGATTATCAAGTCTCTGCAATAGTTTGGAATTCATTCATTTGCTGATGACTAGAGACATGAATGTTTGGATTTATTGAATATTTGTGAAATCTACTCATTTTCAAACTATTTTATTCAAAACTCCCATGAATTGCAATTGGGGTGGTCATCTATCTACACAGATAACCATTTAATGTAAACACATACTTCACTCCATTCTTCAATTCTTGCCTGAATTTCCTCTGAGTCAGTGTATAGATACAAGTATTGGTGCACATACTCAGAATTTGCAACTTGATCCCAAATTCTTGCACTATATATACCGGGGAAGTCAGATATTTGTCCTCATAAAAAAGTTTTCCACTTGCCATTTCAGAGAATGAGCTACATCGGGTATCCAAAATAAGATGAAATTAGCTGATATTGCAAACATCATCGATTTTCTGCGGTTCTCCACCTCGATATCCTTCTGATTATGACTGCTGTTCCTAAGCCCCCTGCGGACTCTATTTGCCGCAATGATATGTCTTACTGTTAACCCATTGAACACTAGAATTAAGCCGATTGGTAGCAACGTTGTTAAAATGTTGTCCAGTAATTCAATTCCTTTCCACACGGGTAAAGTAGCGTATTCATGTGAGAAGACGCAACCCTCCGGCAGGATGTCCAGAATGACGTAAGGTTCAACGGCAAAGTAAAACGGGACATTTCTCCCGCAACTCACTATAACCACGGTCACCATAACCACCTTTGAAGTTCTTTCAGTGCAGTATCGTTCCCCCAGCTTTCCACAACATATTGCGATGAAACGATCGAAGGTAAAACTGACCGTAAACCAAACAGAACAGTCCCTCGTCACAACAAATAATACAAGAGTCAGAGCGCATACCGGAATGATGAGCAGGGATCTGGAATAAAGGAAGATATTCTTGGTCTGTTGCACTAAAGCGAAAACTATAACCGCCAGCACATCCGCTGTTGCAATTCCAACCAGGTAACGGGTAATGCATTTGGAGAGTCCGCATTTCCTCGAGGTAGTATTACAATTGTTGTTAAATTACCTGCAAGAAATTAAAAATAAAACAACATTATCGTTATCTACAGCTGTCCGATTGCCCAGCATTCTTCCAATACTATACAGTTTATGTTTCTTTTGGAAGTAAAAAGCGGATATTCGAAGTGTGCCGTCTCCATTTCTAGACTCCTGCTGGAGAACCACAATGGACTGTCGACTTTCCGACAGTTTAGAGCGAGGAATCAGATTTACACGATTCACCTACCGGTGAGTGGTCGATCGCTCCAGTAAACATCACCATGAGCAACGGCAGTTTCATTATTAGAAGGGAAACAACTAAAGGGATCATTTGAAGTGAAATTCAGGAGGTTTACAGAATAAGTTATAATTTAGTGACATATGGAAGAACAGACCTGCGTGTCGATATTCGACTGGCCGGTCATTCGAAAAACCTGCCGATCTGTAAAAGCAATCACTGACGCTTCAGAAAGCCGAGGAAGGTGCAACTATGAAACTATCGGCAACAACGTTTTTGACAAAAGAGAAGAAAAAAAACATCAGATCCGGAACATATGGAAAGTGGATTAAGTATATATATACATCATCTGCCTGAATCCTTAATTCTGTAAACACAATTCAGGTGATGGTAACATCTGTACTGTTCTCCAAGGAGTGCAGTGGACCAAAAGCAAGCCGACGGCGCTATACATAGAGTGACTAGCTCCAGTATCTTAACAGGGACACCGATCGCTACAACTGTAGGATAGAAAATGCCCGCGATGTAGAAAATCGCTGGATGCACCATATTCCGCCTGAAGCCGCGTTCAAAGTTTTGTATGGACCGGTGATCGGTTATAGAGGGTTATATGCATTTCAGAATAATTCCAATAAGGGAATTAGTGTGGTTATCACATGAGTCGCATTAGGGACAACCAAGGACACAAACACTGACATTAAATTGTTTTTTTTTTTTCACTCTGTATTAGTGCCATGTATTCGTATCCCCAAGGGTGTTACAAGTTATTATCTTTTAAACAAAAATATAACATGGGCGTTGCCAACTTAATTTCCAAGGCACCAGTCTTCAGCTGCTGAACAGGGACATTTTTTAATCAGTGTTGTTTCCCGAACAATCAACATTGCCATTTACTTTCCAAGTGATTTATTTTGGCACATCGGCGGAATACATTCGCTTCTGACGTTGGGTCGGGACGTTAGCTCGGCAGGTGAAATGGGGTGCACGTTATTGAAGGGGAAGATAGGTTCATTTTTCTCGCCTGTTCTAGTCATCTCCAGTCACTTGAATGACGAAAGTCACCATAATAGGTGATCAGATGTTTCACAATAAAAGATGCTGTACGTATGTTCTTCTAATAATATAAACGAGGTCAAGAACAATATTCCAGGGATATTTCATAATAAAAAAATGCGCCCATACAACTTTATCTGCGGCGTGTGAACGGATTGATGAAAGTTATTTTCTGGATCAGCAGAGTGGGAATGGTTGATTCTTTGACTTTGTCAAGTATCATGCAAGGATTGGTGTTAGGTCCGTTGTGATTTATCATCTATTTTAACGACGTGGATGTCGATGTAGAAAAATGAATCAGAAAAAAACAAATTAGGACAAATCTTAGTTTGTAGCCATTGTTACAGTCAGGAACTTTATCCAAACTTGTTGCTTGATGTTGACTGGCTGGGAAATGGTTTGAAAAATCGCATATTGAATTTAATATAGAACAGTATGAGTTCGTCTGCATTGTCTGGACAGATACAACAGCCGAATAAACACATTGAATAGGTGTAATTTAGTGTGCCGAAGGAGACCTGGGAATACAGATCGATAGCTCCAAGAAAGTAGCGTCACGGGAAAATCGGCTTACATTGGCTGTAATCCGATTGAACTTCACAGTCAGTTCACTGAGTACAGGAGTTGAGACGTTATTCTGAATGTACAATATGCAGTTCTGGAAATTTATAATTCTAATAAACCGAACAGTAAAAATAGCACACGAAAAAAAAACTGAGATCAGCGTGAGTTATCAGTCTGATGGCATGGTGGCTGAAACTGTCACGGAGCCTGTTTTATGTTGCGGTACCAATTCACGGTGGATTATCAAGTCTCTGCGATAGTTTGGAATTCATTCATTTCATGATGACCAGAGACATGAATGTTTGAATTTATGGCATATTTGCGGATTCTACTCATTTTTAAAACTGTTTTATACCAAATTCCGCTGATTTGCAATTGGGGTGGGCGTTATCGACACAGATGACCATTTAATGTAAACACATACTTCTCTCCATTCTTTAATTCTTGCCTGAATTTCCTCTGTGTCAGTGTATAGATGCAAGTATTGGTGCACATACTCAGAATTTGCAACATGATCCCAAATTGTTGCAGTATATATACCGGGGAACTCAAATATTTATCCTCATAAAAAAAGTTCTCCACTTGCCATTTCAGTGAATGAGCTAAATAGGGTATCCAAAATAAAATGAAATTTGCAGATATTGCAAACAAAAAAATCATTGATTTTCTACGGTTTTACATCTCGGTATCCTTTTGACAATCACTGCTGTTCCGAAGCCCTCTGCGGACTCTATTTGCCGCAATTATATGTCTTACTGTTAACCCATTGAACACCAGAATTAAGCCGATTGGCAGCAAATGTGTTAAAATGCTGTCCAGTAATTCGTATCCTTTCCACACGGATGAAGTAGCGTATTCATGTGAGAAGGCGCAACTCCACGGCATGTTGTCAAGAATGTCATAAAGTACAATAGCAAAATAAAACGGGGCACTTCTCCCGCAGCTCAGTATAACCACCGTCACCATAACCACCGTTGTTGTTCTCTCAGTGCAGTATCGTTCCCCGAGCTTTCGACAACATATTACGATGAAACGATCGAAGGTAAAACTGACCGTAAACCAAACAGAACAGTCCCTCGTTACAACAAATAATGAAAGTGTCACTGCGCATACAGGAGTGATGAGCATGGATCGGGAATAAAGGAAGATATGGTTGGTCTGTTGCACAAAAGCGAAAACTATAACCACCATAACATCCGCTGATGCCATTCCAACCAGGTAACGGGTGATGCATTTGGAGAGTCCGCATTTTCCCCGAGATAGGATCACAATTGCCGTTAAATTAACTGCAAGAAATTAAAACAAAACAGCATTATTGTTATTTACAACTGCCCGAATGCCCAGCATTCTTCCAATACTGTACAGGGTATGTTTTTTTTTGGAAGTGAAGAGCAGATATTCGAAGTGTGCCGTCTCCATTACTGGACTCCTGCTCCGCAGGTGAGCGGTCGATCGCACCAGCAAACATCACCATGAGCAACGCCAGTTTCAGTATTAGAAGTAAGTCAGCTAAAGGGATTATTTGAAGTGAAATTCAGGAGGTTTACCGCATAATTTACAATTTAGTGACTTGAACAGACCTGCGTGTCGATATTCATCTAACCGGTCATTCGCAAAAGCTGCCGATCTGGAAAAGCGATCACTGTCGCTTCAGAAAGCCGACCAAGGTCCAACTATGAAACTATCGGCAACAACGTATTTGACAAACAGAAGGGGAAAAAGGAAAAAAACTTCACATCGAGAAAATAAGGAAACTGAATTTTTTAAAAAATATATATTTAAAAATATTCAGATGCTTGAATCCTCAATTCTGGAAACACAATTCAGGCGATAGTAACATCTGTGCTGTTCTCCACTCAGTGCAGCAGAAGAAAAGCAAGACGACAGCGCTAAACATAAGGGGACCAGCTCCAGTATCTTACCGGGGACACCGATCGCTACAACTGTAGGATAGAAAATGCGTAGTAAATCGCTGGATGCCCCATATTCCGTCTGAATCCTCCTTCAAAGGTTTCTATGGACTGTTGATCGGTTTTACAGGGTTATATGCAATTCAGAGCAATTCCACTGAGTCAATTAGTGTGGAGGTCACATGAACCGTATTCGGGACAACCAGCTACATATACAATGACATTAAATTGTTGTTTTTTTCACTCTGTCATGATGCCATGAATTCGTATCTCTAAGGGCGTTTTAAAGTTGGGTTGGGTCGTTAGCACGTTAGGTGAAATGGGGTACACGTTATTGAAGGTGAAGATACGTTCATTTTTCTCGCCGGTCTAGTCATTTCCAGTCACTTGAATGACGAAAGTCACAAAAATAAGAGATCACATGTTTCACAATAAAAGACGCTGTACGTATGTTCTTCTAAGCATAGAAAAGCGGTCGAGAACAATATTCTAGGGATATTTCATAATAAAAAAAAGCATACGCGTCCGTTCAATTTTATCTGCGGCGTGTGAACGGATTGATGAACTTCCTTTTCTGGATTAACAGAGAGGGAATGGTTGACTCTTTGACTTTGACAAGTGTCCTGCAGGTATTGGTCTTAGGTTCGCTCTTATTAATCATGTGTTTTAATGACTTAGATGAAGATGTCGAACAATGAATCAGAAAAAAAAACAAATTAGGCCAAATCCTAGTTTGTGGGCATTGTTACAATCAGGAACTCTATCCTTACTTCTATCTTGATGTTGACTGGCTGGGAAATGGGTTATGAAAAATCACAGATGGAATTTAATATGGACCGCTATGCGTTTGTGTGCATTGCGTGGACAGATACAACAGGTGAAGAAACACATTGAATAGGCGTAATTTAGTGTACCGAAAGAAACCTGGGAAAACAGATCGGTAATTCCAGGAAAGCAGCGTCACGGGACAATCGGCTTATATTGGCTGTATTCTGATTGAACTTCACAGTCAGTTCACTGAGTACAGAAGTTGGAATATTATTCTGAAGCTGTACATCACGTTGGTGAGGCGGTAATAAGAAAACGGTTGGCTGGTCTGGCCTCCTACATACAGGTTTACAATACCAATAATCTTCAAATAGTGTAGCGGTCATTTGAAAGCAAGAGTACTGGAACTGAGGACAAGAATTAGATGGAGCTGTTGAATTGGAATTTATTCGCTAGACAGCAGAAAGTAAATGGTGATCTTACAGAAAAATGCACATTTGTGAGAGTTACGGATGGGATGATTGCTCTTAGATTTTCCACATTCTCTGAATGAATTTAAAACTACTTCATAAGTAGTTGGGCGAAAGTTGAAATATGCAAGAGGGGTGTGTGCTTAGGCTGACTCGCTAAGGGGGTCGAGGAGTGAGGAAGTATCTGCCACCGGAAGTGGTAGGTGCGGATTCAATTGTATCATTAGAGGGAAGGTTGCTAGATAAGTGCGTGAGAGACGGACCGAGGGTGCAAATAAACGGGACGAAGCGAAGGGATGACCCAGATGAGAGAAAGAGACTACTTCTTTGTATGACTCTATAACACCATGAATATATCTGTCCCATTTTTCCAGTTAGTGTCTTCTGATTTTCATTTCCTCACAGAATAATGCTAGTCAAACTAAAAGGACAACAAAACAATATCTCTATCATTCAAACATCTGCATCCACAATGGCAAGCACAGAGGAAGAAATTGAAGCTTTCTAATACTCCCTAGATAAATCACTAGAACAATACCAATCACAAGTAGTCATCATAGTCATGGGCAACTTCAATGTAAACGTTTGTGAGGGAAGGGAAGACCATGTTATTGGAGTCCAGGGATTGGGAGAAAGAAACGAAAAAGGAGAAAAGCTTATATCATGGTGTAAAACAAATAATCAGATAACCACCAACGCTTGGTGTAAATAATATCCAAGAAGCCCAGATGGGAAAAATAAAAATCAAATCGATTACATAACAATCAATAACAGACTCTAAAATTCGACAACTCAGTTCAAAACCCACCCTGGAGCAGACTGTGGGAGCGACCACATACCAGTCATTTGCAAAAATGAAAATAAATATGAGAAAATGAAATAAACCAAAAAGATCAGAGCCACTGGATTATCAACAACTACAAAACACCCCTCACCTGAAAAAAGAATACACATTCAAGGTGAAAAACCGTTTTCAATTGCTGCGCGAGGAAGGCGGCAAATCATCCTGGGACACACGGAAGGAATCCATGATGAAGCTGAAAGAGAAACCATCCCAGGAAAAGAGCGGAAACGTAATAGGAAATGGATAGCTGAAGATATAATACAATCGATGCAACAAAAACTGACCATCAAACCCAGAGACAGCGAAGAATACAAACAACTTGATAAGACAATAAAAAGGAAATTGCAGAAAAGCTAAAGACAGATGGCTAAATCAGTAACGCTCAAAGACAGAAATGCTACAAACCCATAGTTCTGGAAGAAAGATGATGTACAGTAACATTAAAGACCTAACGTGGAAGTTACCTTGCTCAGTGATTGGATGCACCAGGAAAGAGACATCGTACAATAAGACTGATGAGCCACGTGGCAAAATCTATTCTCACAGTAATCATGATGATAGCAAACCTGTAAATAAAACCTGAAATCAGTAAAGAGCAATACGGATTTGTTGAAAACACTGGAACCAGAAATGCAATTTTCATGCTACGAATGATCTGTGAAAGAGCCATCCAGGTACAAAGAGACATCTCCCTGTGTTTCATCGACAATGCAACAGCTTTTTTCACTGTCAGAAATAAAGATCTCCTGGAAATGCTTCAAGATCCTGACACAGATGGGAAACAGATTCGTTTCTTAAGAGACATATACTGGAACCAGAATAGAGTTTATGGACGTCAACACATCCACGGTGCGTTATTTCATTGTAAATGCATACAGTTGTTGAATCAGAAAGGAAGACTAAATTGATTTTAAAATATATTCTTTGCAACGAAACCCGTACATGATCCGACACTACAGTGGGTAAAATAATATTTCCAAAGTATTGCACCTGATCTTACTCCCTTATATGCAGAGAAGTACGGTGGGAGGACACGATTTATCCAGATGCATCAATCCCGTATTACGAACTGACCTTTTATATATTGACAAGCAAAATTACCTCATTTGTAATCGTTGTGATTTTTCATAATTTGCTCTTCATCAAAGATCATAGAAATCCAACTGCCACAAGTGACTGAAATCGGAAACTAAACTCAACTCATGCACAGACTCCCTGTTTTTTAGTGTTCCACTTCTTAAAGTAAATATTCTTAGTAAACTGATGTAGAAACGGCCGCCCAAGTGGTTTATACCATCTAAGCTATCCTCATTTGCTCCCCTTTTGACCTTATCCCGTTAAAGCAATCCTGTCTATGGGCTGTACAACTACATTTTGAATGTTCTGAAAGTGTGTACCTCAAACACATCGTCCGGCAGCTCTTCCCATTCACTTACTCACTTTATTGCTCAAATGTGGTCCCTCCACTACCCATTAATTCTCTCTCGTCACCTTAAGTCAACAACCATTATTAACTGATTCTCACTGGTAAGTCTGCAGCGACAGCAGTATTCTTATTTTGGTCAGTGATGGGCCTGGATTACTAATGTCGTCATCATCATGGTCAGCAATGCCATTGTCAGTGTGTGTGTCGTAATTGTTCCAGAAAAACACCCATTAAAATATTCATCATGATAGGAAGCAGCATTCAAGTTCAGTTGTACAATATAATGCTCTGCACACCATTGCGCAGTAAGTGATTCACTTTTCAATCCCCAGATCAGGACCATTACCTCTTGCCACTGAATAAAAGTGAGATCTTTATGGAGCTCCCGGTTTCGGTTCCACTGATCCGCATACGAGTCCAGATTTGAATTTGAACGGAATTAAATGACCGTGAGAGCACATCAGTGTAAATCTATAATATTGCGTTTAATCTTATAAAGGAAAGAATGTGTCCGAAGCTGGGAAATGACAGGAGGAAAAGAGAAAGAGCTGTTCAAGAAGGATGTCTCCTCCACTTGTTTTCATGTCTCACTTTCTTGAGCTTGTGCATATTTATCCGTTTGATTTTAGGTTCCAAATTATTTCAAAATCCTTAAAAACTCTCTTAATTTTATTGTACACAAACATGTAATTGAGCGTATCTTGCAGCTCTGCAAGTGCCGATCTATAACGAGTTAACTACATCTCACCTGACTGTAATGAAACTGACTAGTGATGCACAATAATACCCTCTTGTTTTTTTCTAAACCACCTGCTTCAAACAACAGAAAGCTTAAACGTTTAATCCCTGCCAAATAAACATGGGCTTATATGTTGATATAAATAAAAGAGTGAATATTTTTCTTTCTCCGCTGGATCACACCTGGTATGAGTACGAAAAGGAGTACAAAAGCCGAGGTTAAATGTCTTTATATCCACTGATATTTCGGTCACTGCTTGGTACATTGACTGTAGAACTCTCTCCTTTGAAAGACAAGATGCACGGGAATTCTGTCTACATCAGCTCGCCATCTCCTGTTGTTCAGGGCACTATAAATGTAATTAATGATTACACATTTTAGACATTGATTTTGCAATTAGTAATTTGTGCGTTATTTATTTGCTGCAAGGGAGTGGACATGGAAGAATAAATACATAAATAACATGTTCTGTTATTCAGCGACAGTGCGGTATCTGATTGCAGCAAATCACCACTAATAGTGTGATTTTGCTGAAGAGTATTTTTGTAAATAGGGATGTTGATATGATTTTATGGTATGCACACTGTTTTTGCTATCCAGCATGAGATTGGAAAGGCAATGAATTTACCAGAATACATGATGATGTTCCTGAATAAGCAATGGTACTGTCTGTCTGAGAGATCATGGGAATGAATGTGATGTGATAATAAAATTGCAGAATTGAGGGATCTATAAAAGAAGTGAGATATGGTCGGTGGCACGTTAGAATGCAGCGCGTGTGAAGTGATGTTCCTCTAGACCTGTTCATTGTAGTGCTGGATCTCCTGAAATGAGGGAAATGTCCTCAGTTTCTCCTCACTGCCCAGCAAAATCAAATTATCTGTCTCGTTAATGTAGTCCTACTCAATCGACCACTCTATATATTTATGAACCTATCGTTGTATTTATATAAGCCCATTGGCGATAAACTGAAAATCTCTTTCTTTGAAATAGCTGTGGTGAGAATTTGTAAGGAATATGCTGCATTATAACTGGAAAACAGACGTATAGTTGAAATGATTCTGAAAACCGTGCAGAGTAAATTTCTGTAAGAATATCAACGGGTTATGTCCTAGCGGATTTGTCTATTGTTTTATTTTTAACGGCTATTTAATTATTTATTTGTTAGTTTGTTTGTTTATTTATTTGGCGGTGCTGATTGTCCGTCGTTTCTGACGATGGCGTAACTTGTGAAGGGAGAATTTCATAGCGAAAAAAGCTGTTGCTCTGGGGCAGTTCCATGCTCTCAGCCCCAAATGTAGAACATTACAGCACAGAAAGCAGGCCATTTGGCCCTTATAGTCTGTGCCGAAACTTTATTCCGGTACTCCCTTTGACACGCACCCAGTCGATAACACTTCAGACCTCTCCCATCCATGTACCTATCCTTTGTTCTTATAACTTAAAACTTAAGTTCTGGTCGTCATGATTGGAGGATGCCTCGGCTGCAGCTGTAGTGATGACGCCTTCTGTGCCTTGTTTTGGCATTCGGTCTCCATGAAGTTTTCTGCACAGCCTTCTTGGTTAATGCATCTTGTAGTTGAACTCAGTCCAGGACCTGGCTTCGAATGCTGGGGTAAGCTCACGAGGGTTCAAGTTTCTAGGCTTCCCCCACCGGGTTTAGCCCGCCTGTCGAAGCGCCGTACTAGGGTTTACCACTTTCGGATGCAGAGAGTTACTCGGAGCCACCGGTAGGAGCTGGATTTTAGGAGAGTCCGGAAAGTGGACGAGCTGCCTCTGGGTAGAGTACAACAGGCCCGCCACCAGAGATGCAAATGAGTAACTGTTTATTACATTTTATATTCAAGGGACTTCGAGATAATATTTTGCCACACAACTTAAGCTTCTAATTTGAAAAATATTAACAATTAGTAAATTTCATAGCATGTATATCGTGCACTAAATAAGTATGAAATCCGATCTTTAACAGAGCACTATGGCTCTCTGTTAATGACAGGGAGTTTTTAAAATATTAAGCAAATGTATATAGTTTAAAAACCAACGATGAAACCTGCAAAATAATGATGATTACCATCTGAATTAAAGGAGACTGCCGGAAACTGCTCCAAATTTCAAGCGTGTGAGGACAGTTGATCAGGATCTTCATCAACTACGACCAGTATTGAATTACTAACGGCTCAGTGTATCGTGGGTCTTCCGTCATCAGGAACACATATACATGTACTACATTTTAACCGTTGAAAAGCTCCCTGTCATTAACAGAGAGCCATTGTACTCTGTTAAAGATCAGATTTCATATGTGATTTCAACAGAGTATATGTGTTCCTTATGACGGAAAACCCACGATACACTGAGCCGTTAGTAATTCAATGCTGGTTGTAGTTGATGATATATACCATAATAAACATTTGCGATATTTTCTTGACCAGTACAACAATATTTTCAGGATGACAATGAAAGTACTTGTATTCACCGGAGAGACGCCATCTGGAATTTTATTAGCAGAATTGGCAGAACAACGCATTCCAGCATGTAAATAGACCCGTGTCCTTAGATAACTCCATTTGAAGATCCTGATCAATCATCCTCACACGCTGGAAACTTGGTGCAGGTTCCTGCATTTCCATTTAATTCAGATAGTGATCATCAATATTTTGCAGTTTACATTGTTTGATTTTGCTACAATTTGCCTGACCTTTGAATTACTGAACGATATTATCATCCTGAAACGGGTGAATATTCCCCGACATCTATGTCTCACTCTCTGGAGAATTTACTCCTACTTTCCTCCAGCGTCATAGAAAAATAGAAACCATGCAGCTCACTGCCGGCCCATCCTCCTACAAAGCTCTGCCGGACATCTCCTTACCTTGGAAATTACCGGGGGTGACATATAACTCTGTTTTTCGAAGCTTTATGCACCTGTCCAAAAGTCTCTGAAAAGACCCTAACGTATCAGCCTCCACCACTATCGCCGGCAGCCCATTCCATGCACTGACCACTCTCTGTGGAAAAAAAAAAACTTGCCGCTGACATCTCCTCAGTTCCTGCTTCCAAGCACCTTCAAACTGTTCCCTCTCGTGCTAGCCATTTCAGTCCGGGGAAATACCCTCTGACTATCCACATGATCAATGCCTCTCATCATTTCAGACACCTCTATCCTCCATCACCTCTCATTCTCAGTCGCTGCAAAGAAAAAAATGTCCACGTTCACTAAACCTATTTTCATAAAGCATGCTCCCTAATCCAGGTAACATCTTTGTAAGTTCCCTCTGCACGCCTTCTATGGATTCCACATTCTTCGTATAGCTGAAGGGGGAAAAAAGTTCAGGTTGTTACCTAAACACATCTCCAGCATTCCTCCTTCGTAACTCCCTCCGTCTTCAACGGGAATCCCTCAGACCACATTGTTAACACCCAATATAGATTCCGGTACCGCATTGTGGAACGCTATCGCTTCGCATTCACCCTCTAAAATCAATGCTTCTCGACATTGGCGAATGAATGTGTAAAAATTCTCCAGGGCTCCCATCCAGACGGATCTGCGATCGGTCGACAAGAATGGGGCCCAATGAATCCAATGTAGATTGGCAAAATGAGTTTCAAACTGCCTTGCAACAGGATGCATAGATGCACATTGAAGACTTGCTCTGTGACTCGCCTCCTAAAATATCTTACTTTTTGCCCACAGCTGACACGGAACAAGAGTATGATGGAAAATTCCACACTTAAATCTTCAGCAAGTCGGTAGGAATGTTGATGTCATCTAGCAAAGGAACCTGCTTCATCACATTTCATTCCGCAATGTGAACCGTGTTCGGTGCTCGTCCAGGCAGCACCTGCAGCGTCTGGACAATGACCACAGAGGATCTCGCTATCTCAGAGTTCCCGTTTGAGTCAGAAACCTGTTTCGCCGAGAAATATATCTCCGTCCATCACTGTTACTCTGTACTGGAAAGTCTGCAATCCTATAAAAGAGAAGTTAATCATTGCCATCGGAGGAGCAATTGGAGAAAGACAATAAATGATGTCTTGGTAACAACACTAATATAGCCGTAATCAACAAAACTAGTACGAGCGTTGATGCATTGATCAATCAACAGGCTGTATTGATTAATGGCGCAGTAGATAATGCAATGGCAGAGTAGGGATTGAAAGGAATTGCTGTCGCAATAAATGGCAATGTGTTTCCGAGTTACTGATGGAAAGCAATTTACAAGAAAAGTTGAATCACACGGTGAGACTAGTGCAGTCAGCCTAACAAATTGTATTAACAGTGTGAAAGAGAAAAGCGTGTTAACAGTGCTGAGGTATTCTCAAGGAAGCCGAGGGCCTCGCGACAGTGCATATTCGCAATCCAGTTAGAGTGGTGAGTCAGCCCATAGTGATGATACCAGTTCTGCATATCACGCATCAATACCAGCTCCACGGTGGATACAGACGTGAGACTTTCACCTGGCAACCAACGGTTGCACACTGGTACAAGTTCAACACTGGATGTAGAATTGTAAGACTTTACTTTTCCAATAAGTTGAGGGCCCGGTCATCAGTACGAATTCCACAATAGGCACAGAGTCGTTTGTACTACAAAAGTAGAAGGAAATGAGCTTGAAAGTTGAGCTTGAACAGACTTATATTGTTCTTATATAAGTTCTGCACAGACTTATATTGGTGACGAAATGGAGAAGATACTAGATAGGGAAATGGGACAGAGAGAGAGTCATGAAGTCACAGGTTATTACTACAGAGAAATAGGCACTTGCGTACATCTAGGTCATCCCTCTGTGATCCTCCGCCCCACTGCATATATCTGCACCCTCTATCCCACTCTCATTCACGTAACTACACAACCTGCACTGAAATGATATGATGGAATCCGCATCTACTAGTTACGCTTGCAGTCCCTTCCACACTCGCTCGACCCTCTAAGTGAATAACTTCTACTACATGCACTTCTTGCCTGTTTCAAATTTCTCCCCAAGCCTATGACCTCTAGTTGTAGATTCACTCAAAGGACAGAACATAGAACATAGAGATCTACAGTACATTACAGTGCTTTCGGGCAACAATGTTGTGCCGAGTATGTAATCTACTCGAGATTCTCCCGGGACTTTCCTTAGAGCATAGCCCTCTATTTTTCTAAACTCCATGTATGAGTCTAAAATACTCTTACAACACCCTGATGTATCCGGTTCCACCACCTCATTTCTGTATGAAGAACCTACCCCTTGTATCCCCTCTATACCTATTTCGAAACACTTTAAACTGTGCCCTCTTGTGTTACCCATTTTGGACCTGGGGGAAGGGGGAAATAAAAAAATATATCTGATCATCCACGCGTACAATGACTTCTTTCATCTTATAGACCTCTGTCAGTTGACGTCTCGTCCTTTGTCACTACAAGAACAAAAGGCCATTTTCTCCTAAGGTATGATTTCCGCTCCAGGCAATATCCTTGTAGATCTCCTTTGCACTCCCTCTGTAGTATCCACGCACCCTCTCTATACTGTGTACAATATAGACCCTGGACGGGAAAAAAATCGGCGTGTATTCACCTTGTTCATTTCCCGAACTCTTCCTTTCAAATTATCACTGGACATTTTGAATCATAATGGTATTCCCAAACTGTACGTAGATGGGCAGAACAGCCCACGATATTCTATGACGGCCTCACCAACGTGTTGTACAGCTCCAACAGAACGTCCCCATTCGTGTACTCAGTGATCTGATTGTGAAGGCCAATGTGATCAGAGACGAACTGCACGTGACACCGATTTCCTGGAATTATCGATGTGTTTCGCCAGGTCTCTTTTTAAATACTGCACACTAAAGTCCACGTATTCAATATATGATTCGAAACCTGATGTATCTTTCATCAAAACTTTCTCACAGGTGTCTGTATTAAATGCCATCTGCCATTTTTCAGCCCATTTCCTAGCAGGACAGCATCAAGCTACAAGCTTGGATAGGGTTCCTGACCGGAACAACGCCTCGAACTTTGGAATCGTCCGAAATTCTTCTTATTCAGGTTTCTACACCGACATCTGCGTCATTAAAATGCATGATTAAAATAAACAATGGGCCTAACAGCAGTCCCTGCACTACAGTTGTCAGAGTCAAAGAATCAACCATCCACTCTCTGCTAATCGAGAAAGGAACGTTCATCAGTCCGACCACAAGCCGTATCTAAGTTCGTATGGCCGCGTAACTTTATATTATCAAAGGTCCCTGGAATATAACTCTCGATCTCTTTTATACGCTCAGAAGAACATATGTACACCATCTCATCAGCTGTTACTTTGACTTTCGTCATTCAAATGACTCGAAATGACTGATACAAGCGACAGAAAAAATTATCCTAACTTCCCCCTCAATAAGTTGTACCCTATTTCATCTGTTGAACTGATGTCCCGTTCTCAATTTTAGAAGCGATTGTGCTCCGCTGAATATGACAAAATAAATTTGTTTGAAGTTGATTGTTCATGTTGATTGTTCAGGATGACTTGTCTACGTTAGAACCAACACTTATCAGAAAATGTCCTATTTCAGCAGCAGACGACAGATGTCTTGAAAAGTACATTGGTAACGTTCATATTATCTTTTGTTTAAAAGTTAATAATTTGTAACATGCCTTGGCTAGACGAATTCATGGCACAGTGACAGAGCGAGAGAAACACTTTAATGTAAATGTGTGTTAGGCCCTCAGTCAGCGTGAAAGCTCACACCACCTTCCGAACGTTACCCGTAATATATCTCGAACAATGACTGATTCCTTCTTGCGCCTACTCCCTTCGTCTGCCGCCGAACAAAATCACCAAGACCAACCTCGGTGCTACTCATGCAAAAACCTCCCCAGCTCCCAGTTCTTCGACATCATATTTGAAGGCACACGTTCCTCATTATCATTATGATAATTTCACTCCGTTCCTATGGACCAGATAATTGAAAATCCTACAGCATAGCAGGAAAAATATAAAACAGGGCATAACATAATAAAAATGTATCCCCCCCCATTAGATTGCTGAGTTTTAAAGCCATGCTTAAAGTTAGGAAAGAACTCCAAATGCTCCGACTGTGACTAAGTCGTTGAAGAAATTACAGTGTTTAGTAGATTTGAACAGCTTTTCTCAAACAGACTCGAACTTGGAGACACAAACTCAAACCACAGCTGGAGTTTGTACTCATCAGGGCAATGGTAACATTAAGTGATTCAGTACGATTTCATAAGCTGTAACTAATTAATTTACTTTAATGTGTGTGTCTGACAATTGTTTTCTTGGAAGTATATATTTACAGTAGAAACACATTTAATCAATAAGCCACCACAAATGTTCAGGTGTCTTTGTTGAGACAAACTAACTCACACAAATGGTTAAAAAAACTAATTCATTAATTAAACCACATTCTATTACCATGGGAATTCCTTCTTTGAAGTAATAGGTTTGCAAATATTTTAAGAATCTTCGCTTTAAACTCTTTTGAAATCTGTCCCTGTGGATTACCCAAATGTTAATTAAAACCCCTACGCATGTGCTGTCTCATCTTTTCATTTCGGGAGATCACCTGTAGCACAGGGGACACATCACTGGAGAGAAAATGACAATGTTGGATAGGTACTTGAACGTGGAGAAAATATTGTTCGTGTTTATTGCCGTCATTGGAGTTCCTGATAAGTAACTGCAACAATTCCTGTTTTGATATTTCTGTGTATTAACCGGTTTGATCCTCTTTATGGGCATTTTACCAGTTTGCAAATTAATAATCATTGAACAAAAGTCGGTCAGAGATATCGATCCTGTAAATTCAACATTCTGATTTTACATGCTTAATGAAAATGAAATTAACCCCCTGTCTCCCGTCGAACTCATGGGCGAGACTCGATTGTTTCCCTGCCTTTAATAACAGGAAGGAATGTTTGTGACAGGCAGCTCTCAGGAGAGGTATTACAGGGAAGGTGTGCATTCTGTGTTCTCTGCTTCTGAGATTGATCAGAAAGAACCCCTGTTCGTGTGTTACACGTCTCCGTGTGATGACTGTCACTGTCGCATTCCACCGTTTGTTGGTCAATCATTGCGTGTGTTCACATGAACCACTGCCAAGGATCTGCTGCCGTGTGTTATCCAATTGAACTGCGCTGGATAAATAAACCAGTATAACAGAGGCACTTAGGCTCTGATTACTGTTGCCCCACTATCGCTCTGAGATCCGCCGAAAATTGAGGTACGGCTTCGTTCTGAAGAACGGTCTCTGCATGAAACGATGAGTACTTGTTGATTTCCATGAATCCTCCTGAATCTGATGATGCCCTTCATTATTCCGAATCTGTTGTTTCCCTGTTTATCCATTCTCGGCCCCATCAGATGTTGAGATTGCCGAGCCCAGGTCGGTCACGATAAATTTAATAAAACTGTTCCCCACAGCGGCAGGAATCGGAATTGCACCCTTCGTTGCATTTCCCGCAGAACTCATTTATCCCTGCCAATTAAACATTTATCTTATTTTCACAAGGAAGAAGGACGTTCACTGAGAGGATGGCGCATGAATTTTATTAGGTTAGCAGCCTCTCCCCGACTCTAGACTCCTGAACTGTAGCTGAAATCGGATCTCGTGTTACTTACAGGAAAATGTGTTCAGAAAACGTCCCTGTCAGTTTTCTTTTCTTTCTTGTTGTCCTACACACACACACACACACACACACACACACACACTCTCTCTCTTTTTCTCTCTCTCTCTCTCTCTCTCTCTCTCTCTCTCTCTCTCTCTCTCTCTCTCTCTCTCTCTCTCTCTCTGTCTCTCTCTCTCTGACTCATCTCTTTTCAGTGAATGTAGTGGCGATTGTGATTCTGCTCCGGGGAAAGTGCGGACTCTCCATCTGCACCACTCGCTACCTGGTGGCCATGGCAGCGGCAGATCTACTGACCATTATCACCAAGGTGATTATGTATCGAATCAGTTGGCATTATTTCCCGTGGAGTTTTCTGCGCATCACCCCTGTGTGCAGTGTCATCGATGTTCTGACGTACACATCCACACACTGTTCAGTCTGGTTTACCGTTATTTTCACATTTGATCGATTTGTCGCCATCTGCTGCCAGAAACTGAAAGCAACATATTGTACCGGGAAAACTGCGGCTGTGGTTATAACAACAACAGGCATACTGTTTTGTCTGAAAAACTTTCCCCGGTACTTCGTCCGGGAACCATGGGTAATCATCGACAACGTACCGTGGGGTTGTGTAACGATGGGCAATTATTTCACCGACCCTGGATGGGTAGTTTATGATTGGATCGATATGGTTTTAACCCCCTTCCTCCCTTTCGCTGTAATCCTGCTGCTCAACACTCTGACAGTTCGGTACATTTTAGTAGCCAGCCGGATTCGTAAAGGTCTGAAGGGTCAGAACAAGAGGGAGAACTGTAGTGACCAGGAGATGGAGAGCAGGAAGAGGTCTATAGTTTTACTCTTCACCCTCTCCGGCAGCTTCATCCTCCTGTGGATGACGCGCGTAGCAAACGTTATGTATTATCAGGTTTCTGGAAAAGGACTCGATTTCAGAGATTCTGAGTGGATCTTTCACTACGTGGCGTACTTGCTGAGGGATTTCAGCTGCTGCACGAACACATTTATCTATGCAGTGACTCAGTCGAAATTCAGGGAGCAGGTTATCGGCGCGGTGAAATATCCGGTCACATTGTTGCTTCCAAATCATTAACAAAGACGCGTCCTGAGCTGAAGCCAAAGGGATCAACAGTGTCTTTAATCCGGGCTCTTGCTCCACGCGTGCCAACATAATTCCTTCCCTTCTTGCTTCAGCCCATCTTCATAAACCCAACTGTTTTGTGTATTCTGATGAGGTATCTTTTATTTTGCACATTTTCCCACAATCAATTCCATGAACTCATACATCCTAACCCTAGAAAACTCCTCAGATTCCCATTTCCGAAGTGGCAGTTCACATTTGTATATGCCTTGATTCAGTCGAAATTTAGGGAGCACGGTGAAATATCTATTCACCTCAGTGCTTCAATTCAATAATATGGGGACGTCCTGAACACAAGCTGGAGCCGACCGCAGTGTCTCCTGTCCAGACTCCAGTTCACATTCACCCTCTGATCTCCCAGGTGTTCTCCCCGGGCAAATTGTCCTACTGATCAGTATCTTCGGGACATTAGTATATTGACGAGGTGTGGAGCGGGTTTTAGTGTAAAGCAAGTCAGTACCTCATTGGCCCAGCAAGATGTCAATCGTGGAACTATCTGAAATACCACCCACTCATTTGTCTATGGATATGACCACCCATACCCATTCGCACACGCCAACCTTAATGTCTGACGTTCACAGTGCAAGGCCGAGGGTATCTGTTCCTCGATAACTGCGAATCACACCAGTCCACGCACCCCCTTTTAAATGACTGGGTAATGTGAAGTAACAGCTGGGCTTGGTTAAATGACGGTTGACCCCAACTGGACTGGAATGCATTGAAGAGAATTGGAATTTAAAGCCTTACGACTTCCTTCTTCAGATGAAAGCTAAATTACTTCTACAGCACAATAGATTATAAACAATGTAACACAGTTGAGCCGATCTTTTTTTCCCAAAATATATATGCTTCACACTGATATATTACGCGTTCAACTGTTTTGTAACGACAAAACTTACAAGACGAAGAATGATCTTTTCCAGCAAGATAATTCAGCTTAATATGCCCAACTCTAAGTCGTCTCAATATAATTTCTCCCTTACTATTTTACTTCTTTCTTTGTTTAATCCTAGCAGTTTTGTGTATGCTGTAATGACGTCTCTTCCTGTGTAACTTATTGCAGCAGACATGCCATAAGCCCATATTTCTTGACGCTACTATTCCCTTAGCTTTTGACAGTTGCAATTTTATTAGCGTTTGTAGCTAAACTGTCAGCTTGTTCTTTCCACTCAATACTTGCCTGTGCTGTGACCAAAAGAAGAGGACAGGCAAATGAATAATTTGTACATGGAATAATGGTTGATGCTTCCAGCAGTGAGTCCGAAATACTGCTGGGGCATAATTCTTTTAAGATTCATCAAAAAAACATGAATCTGAGCTAATTACAACTTTACATGAACAATGTTTCCACGCATTGTAAGCCTGACTGATGGCAAATATTTCTGCTACTGATTCTGACACATATTTGCGACGTCATTTTTTTATCGTTACCTGTAATTCATGAAAATAAAAAAGAGCCTCACCAATATTCCCAGTGAAATTATCTTGTGATCCCTGTGCAAAAATAGTTCAAATGCCACAATACTTTTCCGTATTATACTGATGAGCCAACAGTCTCTCAAGCATTAGAGGATCTCAGACTATATTAGCTATTGTACTATAATGAACTCTAGTCATTTGAAAGAAAAGAAAACAAACAAGAACGGTTACTGAGAAAGCTTCAATGAAACATATTGCATAATCCAACAAAGCCAAGTTCCTAGCGTGATAAGTACCCAACCACCCAAAACTACGAACACTTCTTATGGTGTTTCCAAAAATCCCCCGACACTTTGTTAACAGGATAACCATTTCTCTGCCCCCTCAAATTAATCCAGGACGTTAATCTAATCTTTACCCTCCGCAATTGTATGGGTAATTGTCCCATTTCAACCAGCACAGCCGAAAAAGGAGACGGCGTCATGGTAACACAACACAATCTTAAAGCCTCTGCTTGCATCACGTGCAAACATTTTAAACTTGAAGATGAATGTCATCCGGAAGCCACTGATAACTTCAAGAAATATAAATGCTCAACGACGATTTCCCTGTATACCCACATAGACACCGGAGAATATTTAATTTTCTTTTACATTTATGGATTACTTTGCTAATATGGTTCTACCATGCCCACTTAGTACGCACCCCATGCTTAGAAATCGTCATAATGACACTCCTTGATGACTTTGTCCATGATATTTCAAATTTTAGCACAAGCACGACATCAAGAGTTTGATCATATAATTCACTTATTTAAATATATTTTATTAAATTTTAAGATAATTACATAAAATAAATAGTAATGAAGATTAATATTAGCCCTGCCCCTCCCCTTAACCCTTCCTCCCCTAACATCCCTGTCTAAAAAGAAGAAAAAAGAAATAAAGAAAGAAAGAAGAAATAACGAAAGTTTGCCTGGATTTCTGAGGATCCCCACATGCTCCATGGAGTTCAAAATAACTTCAGTATATATCTTTATTTTTCCCCAAATAACTAATAATTTTAATTTTAAATCACATATATATTTAATCTTCGCTTTTGTAGATAGGGGTGCAAAATTTTCAAAGATATACCTTATTCATTTCTTAAATTATAAGTATTTTTTCATGTGGAATTCAGCTATATATTTCATTATTCCAACTGTCCAGAGTTAAGTTTAAATCTGATGTCCAATTAACTACAATAGCTATTTTGGCTACTACCAATGCAATTTTTATGATTTTTTCTGTTATTTATTCAATTTAGGTTTCGGGATTATCCCTTCAATGTCGCCTAATAAATATAATATTGGGCTATGTGGAAGTGGTATTCCAATAATCTGTTCCAGTAAAAGTCTTAGATTTATCCAGAAAGTTTGAATTTTAAAACAAGGCCAAGTAGAGTGTACAAAAGTACCGATTTCTTGAGTACATCGGAAACATTGGTCAGATAAATTTGGATTTATTCTATTTATTTCTGTTGTGTAATATATAATTGATGTAAAAATTGTATTGTACTAATCTAAGTCGGACATTTATTGTATTTGTCATACTATCAAGATATAGTCTTGAACATTTTTTTTCATCAGTTTTAATATTCAAATCAGTTTCCCATTTTTGGGATGGATTAGAATAGAGTTAGATAAGATAGGAGAAAATATACCAAAATATACCAGAAGATTTTATATATGAATGGGAATCCAAATGGATACTGGAAAAGAAAGAATCTCTTATGTTAAACATTTGATCGGTTTATCGAATAAGATAAATGTGGATGATGAGATAAAGAAATCTTTATTAGCAAATAAAACCCTAATTCAAAATAGACTTATTCCTTTTTACAATGGATAATCAACTTTTATATAACTAGTTTCAAAAAGGGATCAGATATATAGGTGACTGTTTTGAAGGAAGTATATTGATGTCGTTTGATCAATTATAGAATAAATATAAAATATCAAATAACACTCTTCTGTTATTTTCAATTATAGGCCTAGCTAAGCGATAAACTGGGTCAAACAGTGTTAACGCCAAATCCTAATGAAATAGAAATTTTAATTCAAAAAGGAAAAAAAAAAATTACGTCTTCTACGTATAATTTGATTCAAAAACCAACAATCAAACCAGGAATTCTGAAGTCAAGATGATATGATTTCAAACTAAATGCGTATCTGTTTGTAAAATACAAAATTAACAGAAAACTTAAATCCATATTTATCTGTCCGTTGTTCGAGCTTATGAATCGTCATTTGCATCCTATAGGCAGTAAAAATGAAATTGCGACCTCTAATCCGCAATAATCCATTATCTGAAAATTGCAGTTAACAGAAAGCAGTACCTATCTCAGAGAAAGTACAATTAATTAAAATATGAAAGAATAAACGACTAAAATACTGTTTTCAGGGATTTCATTCTCTATCTTAAATTGAATTTGGAATACCTTTATTGTCATTGCATAGTACAATTTGTCAGACACCAATACAGCGAAAATGAGTTTGTTCTACTCGTAGTCAATGCTATAAAACACGTAAAATAAATGTACAAGAAAGAAACAAATCAAGTAACCAGCCATGACAAGCAATGTCCAGCAGTACAAAAGCGCAACTCAGAAGCATGACAGCCATAAAACCATGTTAAAAGTAGCAATATAACAAATTTCTGGATGATGCTTGTTCCATTGTTTCAGGGAAAATTTTAGCTGTGGGGAAAAAGCTATTTTTCAGTCTGGAAGTGCGGGCATAGGAAATCTTACAATGTCTGCCAGATGAAAGAAGTTTAAACAGATGATTGCATGGGTGTGTATTGTCCTTACAGATGCTTGTAGCTTTCCGTAGGTGTCCTCCAGGACTGGGAGCTGTGTCCCGACGATCCTCCTGGCTCTGGAGACGACCCGTTGAAGTTTTCCTATCAGCTGCTGTACAACTGAGATACCACACAGAACTGCAGTATATTAAGATGCTCTCTCTGCTGCAGCGGTAAAAGGTCACCAGCATCTGTTCAGGTTGAGCAGCTTTCTTCAGCGTCCTGAGGGAAGGAAAAAAAAAAACAAGCGTGGCTGCTCTTTCTTAACAATTATTGTGGTGTTAGTGGACCACGTATGGCCTTCTGAGATGTGTATTCCCAGAAATCGGGAACTGGACACTCTCTCCACTATGTCGCTGTTAATGTAGTCTGGAGTATGCTCGTCATCCCGTGACTTTTCAAATTTGATAATTAGCTCCTTAGTCGTTGCTGTATTAAGAGACAGGTTTTTCCCTAAGCACAAGTTCACTAATTTGTATACACTGATTCGTCTCTGTTGGAGATAAATGCGATCACTGTTGTGTCGTCTGCTAATTTGACGATGGTATTGGTGCTAAATGCAGGTACACAGTCGTAAGTGCAGAAGGAGTAGAGTATGGGCCTCAATACACTACCCTCTGGCGTATCAGTGTTCACGACAGTGCTGGAGGACAGGTGAGTGCCGAGACTCACTGCCTGCGAACTCTCCAATAAGAAGTTCAGGGCACAGATGCAGAGTGATGAGCTGAGGCCTAGCTGGTGGAGTTTGGAGATGAGCTTGCTGGGGATGTCAGTATTAAAGGCTGACAGAAATCTCACAGAAATAAAAGTACCGCTTGTCCACCGTTACCTGCATGAATAGGACAAATTAAAAGGAAAACAAAGAAACAGTAACACAATATCCGCTTAGCTCCGAATTTCCATAACATAATCAAATGTCCTTCTTTCCATAACTTACAACGTGCTTCCAGGTCAGCCTATTATCCATTCTGAAAACATTCCCACTGATACAGAAGCCAATTTCAGTCTAGTCTTCCGAAATCCATTTTGATAAAACGCTATATCACAGCTTTTTTTCCGAAATATAATACAGCTCGATTCACGTTCTATAAACATATTTAAATGGGGCTTTAACGAAACAGGCTTATAACTAGAAGAATCAGACGGGGACATCCCAGCTACTTTCCATGAGCATGGAATGAGGGCTAACCTGCTGGTACGATTTATACAAATTAATAGCATCTCAAGAGTGTTAACCAATAACAAAAATATCATTTATCATCCATTCCTGGGCACGCCTGACTTGCACTATTGATACGCTTCTTAAAGTCGCACAATGCAAATTCTACATTAGTGATATATTCTTTGCTGCATGTGAATTCCAACGCCTTATCCACACACAGCTTTACCTTTTTCACTTAAATTATCTTGAAAATGAATCGCAGAAAGTGACCCTTCTATTTTGTCAATCTACCCTATTTCAGTAACAATAATGTTACCCTCAATATTCGATATGGGAATGTTATTATCCCTGCTAACACATTCCCCACCCTCTTTGTCTTCATCATTGCGTAAACATATCTAAGTCAACTTTCCGTTTTAATATTATCACAATATAACTCTCAGTAAGCCTTATTTGCAACGTTTACCACGTTCCTCACCTCGAACTGTTCCCTTTACTACTGATAAGGTCACTCAGAAACTAGTATTCTTAACTTTCCCAAACGCCCTTGTGGTCTCTCTAAATGTCTCTGCACACTTCTCCGTCCAGTATGATACAAACCCTCCCCTGTTAATCCCAAATTACGTGAAATCACTTAAAATGCAGTAGGATAAATAGTGTAAAATAACTTCACATAAATATCAAACGTGAACTCTGACAGACGTTCATCAAGTAAAAGCTGAATCTTCTCCCAATTTGCTTTACCAAATATTCACCTGCAAAAACGTCCTACAGTCTACGATATGAATGCAGATCCAATCTTGTAACGATGGGTAATTCTCACTCACCAAAATTCCCACTCCAGACAAATTATTAGTTAAATCTACAGCAGTTCCAGAATGATAATGAACATTACATCTCGTGGAAACAAACAGGTTTCCTGAATACATACAATATCGGGAATAAAATAACAAATTTGAAATAAACCTCATAAAACACTGACCATCAGTAAACAGGCTTTTTGCATTCCACTGCCATATTTGAATTCCTTCAAGTACCTACAAAAGTAGACTTGGATACAGATACTCCAAACATTACAGCTGCATCCATCGCTTCCAACGTAACACGAGTTATAACAAAATACCTCTCTGCGCTTCCACTTTAATGTGAATTTCCTCAGTAGGACCAGATGATTGGGCAGTAGTATTGGTGACATCCGTTATAAAATCACGAAAGTATCTTCGTAAGTGATCTCTGAAGCGACATTTATCCACTGTCTTCACAGTCTGTTATATGACATTATCAACATTCAGAAATCCTTATTCAAGGCCCTTCTCCATGACTGACATTCATATTAACTAATTATCAGGTCAATTCTAAATTGACCGATAGGCGCCACAAACGGTAAGATTAGGGAACCGAGGTAGGTCGCAGGTGTGATAGGCTTAGTGGAAAAGTGCCCCATGTTCAGCCTCTCCTCTTCTGTTGAGGCCACTCAAACTCCATGTCGGAGCTCAGCGTGTTGCTGTTGTGGGTTCTAGCCGGTCTTATCTTCCCTTTCGACGCCATGGTCTATCTAAGATCTGAGGAAATAGGCTGAAGCAGTCAGCGACCGAGGAGACCTATAGACTACATATGCCAAAGGACCCCACCTTCCGGCCTGTTGACCACTTTGTACTTGTTCGTTCCCTACCCCCCTACACCCCGCCACCCTGCTTCATACTCTGACTTATTCTCCTTTTATCAGTTCTGATGAAGAGTTCTGGCATGAAACATCGACGATTTCCTCTTTTGCATAGATGCTGTCTGGCGTGCTGAGATCCTCTAGCGATTTTCTGTGTTGCTCCAGGTCTTTATTTTTTGCGCAAATATCCTATGGGTGTAAAGGGAATATAATGGTACACAGTATTGTAGGGATAGTCAAAATGCATTTCAAATAAATGTGTGAGATTATTTTCACTCTTACACCCAGCAAATATTCTTGTAAATACAATATAACTTTGCACTTCCTGCCTACCGACTGCACCTCAGTCCCTACCCTCTTAAACGCATTCAGCGCTTGTGTCTCTTCTGCAGACGAGGTTCAACAGTAATAGACATTTTCCCCTTTCTTTTCTTTCTTGTTAACTGTTTGAAAAAGCTGAAGCTTGGTAAATATGCTTGCTTTGTAATTTTATACTGGTGTACGATCTGTCATTTCTTGGCCACCGATCATCGTGTATGAGCAGTATTTTCGCAGAATTCACTCAAAACGAAATTCATCTAATCAGACCGTCACGACATTCTTGTTCGGTTGTACCCTAAACCATACCGACTCTGGACGTATATTGCATATAAAAAAGCGACATTCTCTCTGCTGAGTCACGTGGCTGTTAGCAGATTTAGCTTGCGAGCCGAGATGGCGCACGAGTCCCGATGAGGGTGTTGCACTCTGCTAGGATATTATCTAAAGTAGTACACCTGTTATTCAGCGGGATGTCCACAGCCGTACACTGCCTTGGTTGTTTAACCCCTTTCTGCTTCCTAGTTGTCACAATGTTTCCTGTGCCCGGCAGCTTGTGTGTAATTACCTTTTACTTTGTTCTTTCTGTCACGCTCTCAGCCTCCAAATGCTAAGTCTGTCTTTATTCCGCGAGTGTAGTGCCTTACCACCGTGACTCACGTTCGCGGGGGGTGATGAAGACGACTGATAAAGGCGGAATACCCACCATTCTTCCAATGATATGCAGGGTATAGTTCTTTTGGAAGTGTAAAGCAAAGAGTCAATTTGTGCGGATTGTCCATAAACAAAAGGATTTCCATGATTTGACGTAAAATAGCTGAAGGAATTGTTTGTAGCGAAATTATGACATTTAATGCATAAGGTATAATTGAGTGCAGCTATTCGACTGGCCGGGCAGTTGAAAAAAAGCTTCCGAACGGGAAAAGCGACCACTATTGTTTGAGAGAGCCGAGGAAGCTGAAAATGTGAAACTATGGCAATATCGCCACCAACGTATAGACAAACAAAATAGTATCACGTTGAAAACGTATGGAAACTGAACAGCAAATCTATCAGATGCTTGAATCCTCAATTCCTGAGACAGATTTCAGACGAAGGTATCATCTGTGCTCAGTAAAAGTACAAACAGTGCAGCGGAACAAAAGCTAGATGACGGCACCATACATAGAGTGACCAGCTCCAGTACCTTACCAGGGATACTGATTGCTACAATTGTAGGATAGAAAATGCCCGCGATGTAGTAAATCGCTGGATATCCCATATTCCCTCAGAATATGCAGCTTTTAGTTGCATGGAACATTCCAACTGTTCATATGGACTGGTGATCGGTTTTACAGAGTTATATACAATTCAGAGTAATTCCACTGAGGCATTTATTGTAGTTATGACGTCAGTGACATTAGGGACAAATAGCTGCACAAACATTGACATTAAATTGTTTTTCACTCCGCACCGTGCCATAAATTCCTTTCCTCCAAGGGATGTTACAAGTTATTAACTTTTTAAACAAAAGATAATATGAAGGTTACCAAAGTAATTTCCAAGACACCCGGCTTCTGCTGCTGAAGTGGGACCTTTTCTGATCAATGTTGTTTCTAACATAGACCATCATCCTGAATAATCAACATGGACAATCAACTTCAAACAGATTTATTTTCTCACATTCCGCCGACCACATTCGCTTCCGACTTGGAGAGTGGGACATTAGCTCGGCAGGTGAAATGAAGTACACGTTATTGGGGAGGGGGGGGAGAGGGGTTAGGATTATTTTTCCTTTCGCTCGTTCTAGTCGCTTCGAATAACTTGAATGTCGAATGTACGTCTGTTATTGTAAGTACTAAAGGAAGATCGACAGCAATATTCCAGGGATTTTGATAATAAGAAAGTTACAAGCCCACACGCCATTAGCTGCAGATTGCGGACCGATTGCTGAACGTTCTTTTCCTGCACACACACACATGAGATGTTAGATATGAGGCATTGAACCGCTCCCAGGAATATACTTCACCACTTTACACCATACACGTGACGTGTGGTGCATCTATTTAAATTTAAAGACTTGAGCCAGAGCTGCCACAATTCTACCACCATTTCTCCATCGATACTCCGTTTGAACAGAAGCAGAAACTAATCTCAGTGATCTGCCCGCAGGTTCCCAGGCTGCTCTAATGTTTGCCAGCGAGACTGAATGAAATACCATGAAGTGCAATATACATTACGTTCGCACTGAAAGTCTGCGCTGAAACACCAAAACTGCTGTTTATGTCCCCTTTGAAACATTGCTGAGTCACTACATTTCCCCCCTGTGAGAATCGCGCGTTGACTTCCAATTTTATTCAGACACATCAAACTAAAAGAAAGCAAAGGCCAGGGAATTTTTGTGTAAAATCAAAGCACTGGAACCTGCAAAATAATGATGATTAGTCTTCGAAAATACATAAAAAACGGCAAACGTCAAGCGTGTGAAGATGGTTTGTTTGGTCCTTCAATGGTTTCACTCCGAGCTTCAGGCCGAAGGGTCAGTTTATGTGTTGGAATGTGTTGTTCTCCGTATTCTTCTTTCAGCCTGTTCGGATTATTGTTGAAGATCAGGATGATGAGCAAAGTGGGCCATTCAAGTAGGATGCCAGAAATCGGGGGAGTTTTTTTTTATTTTGGTGAGGGACACTGTGTGGTCTTGGGGCTGTTGTTCAAAAGGCTAAGAAGAGCGAAGACCCTGAAGAGAACCGGTCGTAGGATGCGATCCGGTGGTCGACGCGTTTGTCTGGAAGGTATTTTGAGCTTCCACGCAGACCGAGTGGCAGGGCGTGAGTGACCGAGAAGTTCAAGATGAGCTCCAACGTGTGCATATTTGACTGCTTAAATAGAATGGGCTATTTTTTTTTTTGTTTTATTTTCTATCCCTTAAGTTAAAATTCATCAATAAGACCATAAGACATAGCAGCGGATGCAGGCCATTCGGCCCATCCAGTCTGCTCCGCCATTAAATCATGGGCTGATGCAATTCCTCCAGTCACCTCCAATCCCCTGCTTTCACCGCATATCCTTTTATAAAATATAATTCCTTTAATCATATGCAGCGTACTGTCTGTTATTTTGTGGCACTAATGTGCAACAGCGTAGCAAAACTGCGGTTTGACCTGGGAGACCCGTTCAATCTCACCGGAGTGTTTGGCAGTACCGGGGAGAGTCTTTCCTGGATTTACGCAACCAAGGATGCCAGATGTGGGGTCTATAAGGAACAATTTGTTTGGCACCTCTGGTGGAGGGCAGGTCGTTCTCCACACAGGGGCAGCTTGTCCAGCGTTGGCCAGCGCCTGCCACCCTGCTCTCATCTATGGCTCCAAGTAACTGTTTCCCTGTGACAGTGGCAACACCCTGGTACACCCCTAAGACAGGCGGGGTAAACCAGTGATGATAGCTGGAAACCTCCAGGACTGGTGCGATAGGGATTTACCTACCCAGCAAGCGCAACCATTTCCCGGTCTGGGAAGCTGACAACAACTATAACATCCAAAGCCCAAGAAGGCGATGCTGGAACATTTCATTGAGAGTGGAAGGCAAAACAAGGCACAGAATGCGTCATTGCTTTCACCGCAGCCGAGGGAGTGGCCAATCTGGACCATTATTCCTACCATTGAGCCTTGATTCTGAAGCCCGAAAGAATAAAACTGCCCATGAGAAAAAGTTTTATTTTACAATTAAATTCTTTCCCACATGTTTAGACTATTGGCAGAAACGACAGACAACGGACACCAACAAAAATAATTAAAGATGAATAGGAATTAAAATAACAAACCAAATCAAGCAGCACCAAAGACAGTGATAACATCGATACTCTTTCGGGATTTTATCTTGCATGATTCTCAGTTATTTCTCGTGAACCTTATTTTCCAGCTATGATGCTGTTTTATCCATAGAAGTTGTCAGTACGTCTATTTCAAAGAAAGTGTTTTTCTAGTGTCTCGCCAATGTGCCTATATATAGGTGGATATATAAATAGATAGATTGAAAATTATTACATTTGCAAGACAGATAATTTCTTTCCCTTTCTAGGCTGTGAAGAGACAACTAGGGATGTTTCCCTCCTTCCAAATGATCAATTCCTGCAATGAACGGGACTGCCACAGATCTACAGGCTCATCACTGACCACACTGGTCTAATCAGCGCTTCCACTGACATGCCACCGACAACATCGACAATGTCCCTGCTTGTACAGTTCACTCAATACTGCAATGTTGTTATCACAGCTTATTCGGTCCCACAATGTCTCACACTAAAAATATCACTGTTTCTTCAGATCCATCTCTCAGTATGCTGGTAATTTTATTGCTTTTTCTAGACTCATCATGGAAACTGGGAAAACAAGATCTCTGACTATAAAACTATAACGCCATAATAATATCGCTCTTTCTCAAAATGCTCCTTGGCACAACCACACTGTTAGTAATGAAGTCCAGTCATTAGTGAGCACACTGTCAGTAGATATCAGAACGTATTGGTCATGTCTTTGGTCGTGAATGTCCGCACCCTTGCAGCAAATAAAATTCTGATCTACTCAAATTTCAGACAGCGGCATCAATATCTCAGATGTGCCATAAATACTGACGTTTATCGCAGTCTGCACAGCAGGAGATGGTCACACAATGTGCACAGCGTTTCCATGCAACGTATCATTACGGTCTGGACTTTAGAGGACAGAGATGTCCGGTCAATGTACCGCCGAGTGAACGAAACAGCAGGGGAACATAATGACATGGAATTCCGGCTTTTGTTGTTCTTTGTGCAGAGATATCAGGAGTGACCCGGGGGTTAAGGAGAAATATTCACTTTTTATTGTTATCACATTGGGCCGTGCTTATCTTTCGTATCACCAGCACATTTGTTCCGTATGTCTAAGGGAAACCCGGTGTCTTTATTGGCAAGCCCTGTTACACTCTAGTTTAGACAGTCACTGGAAAATAAATCCAGACATCGTTCGGTGGATTCTCAGTTAAACAATCACAAAGGCGAAAATAGGTACAGCTTCTATTCAGTGTGTTCGGATGAAGGAAACCAACAGGGAACATAAGAATGCCGAGCCTTCATCACTTACACCTTTGCGCAACCGATATGTTTTATTCTAATGTCTCAAACCAGGACTAAAATCAAAGTAATTGTTAAATTACCCTGTATTCATGTTGGCATGTGTTAGGTATACTTAACCTTTAGTAATGTGCAGTACACTTGAGATCAATGTATATGTTTTTGTTGCTTCAAGCAGGCGGGGTGGAACTACAAGTGAGTATTGTTGTACATCACGAATCAAGTTAATCACAGTCAAGTTGAGATGATGTTAAACCGTTGTAGTTCGACACTACGGAATACGCTGAGTCATATGTTTGTATACAATAAAAATCAGACAGTTTTTCTTTTCTAAAAGATTTTGAAATGATTTATAAATATTGCACGAATGAGATAAAACTTTGTAAGGAACAGAAAGAAGAGGTCACTGCAGATGGGCAGCAATGTGAATCACAGCCGGATGAATGAGCGCAAACTCTCCACATGGCGCACTCACTGACATCTGTCTGAGCTACTGGAGATCCAATACCTGGATATAGAATGGAGGTCGCCGGATATGACGTAGGCATAGTGACTGGAAGATGCGAAACCCGGAACTATTACGGGTCTGGTTTATTGTTCAAAAAAAAAAATCACTGCCGTTCAATATGCAAAATAGTCTGCAAGTACACTGACATGTCACAGTCCGGCTTGTATTATCACTGCTTTTTATGGAACATCACTGAACTGAAATAATGTTATCACTGCTGGCCAGTCTGACAAAATCATTAGTAGTCGTTAACCCGACTGATAATGTTGCTGCTTTTACAGCCTCAACTGATTAAAGTGATGACGTCCAGGCATAACCTTGCCATACACTAACACACATTCCAACGATATCCATATTTTGAATTTCTCCACTATGTATAAAATTCAGCTAATAGAAATTCACACAAGTTCCACAGTCTTGAGTGGTCTTGCTGGGCGACGAAGACGGTTGGTATGGTGGCAGCAGGTGCATTATAAGCTGGGATGACCCTCCGTGTCTTCCTCCTGCAGTGGCGCATCAGGGCATTTGCTGAAGGTTCTTCCACCGTAGCTACACCTGAAGGGAACAACGGGGATTCGTAACCATGAAGATATCATAGAGGCATACGTTTCTCCTCTGATCATCAACCATATATAAAAAAAATGTTTTTTTTTTCTTTTTCCTTTGTGTCTTTTTTTCTCAGCTATTACTTTATCTGATCTTCATTCACCCTCACATTTTTTTGGTCTATTTTAATACAAATGGACCCTTGAGACCATTTGCTATCATACCTTGATTCTCATGCTTACTTCCTTGGTACAGCAAGATATCGGCTAACATTGACGGTGATTGTACTTCCTTAACGCTAATATTTCTTCATTGCAACAGCAATGTCCATCTAATGACTTTGCTTTGGCTTGTTGAAACATTTTGAATCCTTCCATCTATCAGTAATTGTAAGCGGGAGTGCTCTGTTATTATTGGCTCTGGATTCAATTCCACTATGTAGGTGAAATGCTTCACCGCCAGAGAAACGTAAACAAATGTTTCTTTTTTCATAAGCAGCATCCTACTGTTCGGTTGTTGACAGCATGCGTAATGCATACAAAACTTGCTTTAAGTTCCCATCCGTCTCCTGTACCAGCATTAATAAGGGGTGGTATCAGTCGTCGCCACCTGCAATGAGAATGGTTCATTGCCTCACTGCCTTGCTGCAAAATCCATCAATGTGATCCATAGAGTAACCTACCAGCCCCAGAAAGGTCCACAGCCCTTTCAAATGTCCGGAAAGAGATAGATTCATCACGGATTCTCCTCTTCACTTTTCAGTTTCTCTTTTTCCCCAATGTCAAATTCATTCACAAATAACAAACTACTTGTTCCATCACCTCTGTTTTTTAGGGCTTACCTTTAGTCTCAATGTAAGTAAAAATTGCATTTGTTCTGTCAAGAGCCCATAAAGTTCACACTTTGTTTCAGTCTTCAGGAGTTGATCATCTACAGATTGTATCGAGCACTCGAGTTTTGAAAAACGCTTTATAGCTCCCCCTGCGCTGTTGAAATATAGCGAGGAATGGTGGAACCCCTCTAGTAGGGCAGTCCATGTATACTGCCGTCCCTGAAAGGTAAATGCAAACTTGCATTGACAATCTTTTCGACTGGAACATGCAAAATCCTTTATTTATTAATGGAACTGTCAAGCATTGCGCTCTTTCATTGTGATTGACCTCTGACTCCGGGTTAGTTGCTACAGTTGGGGCTGTTAACAGAATTCATTTATTCAGCTATCGATAATCTATTGTGAACCTCCAGTTACCAATTGGTTTTGTCACTGGCCATATGGGTCAGTTACTAGTGGCGGCGATTGGCGTCAGTACCTCTTACTGTCGCAAACTCTTAATTACCGTACCTACATCTGCTTTTCGTTTGGAGACCCATATTGATTCTTTGACTAAGGATTTCGCCCTTGATGTATAAGCTGCCAGCTCTCTTTCCGCAGTCATGCGTGTACCTTGAAAGTGCTCTTGAGGTCTGTGCAATAATTTGCTGCACCTTCAGATCATCTCTCATTTCATTCGGTTTTATCCACATTTCAGCCATTGTGCATATCCCACCCTGATATTCTCCTACTGGGATCTGCAGGTGGTGTCAATATTCTTGCCTGTTGGCATCTTCCAAATCATACAATTAACTCTGTCAAAACAAAGCCCCGCCTTGGCCATATAATCACCGCTCACGATATTGTCCTGCTTCCAGGGTGTCTATATTCTTGCCAGCCGGAGAGAGAGAGAGAGTTTTGTTGATCTTTGTATTTTCTTACCCACGCTATACTCACTTTCCTCAGTATCCATGACTCAGATTGAATGGGTTCGGAATGATCAAACATTTCCAGTGACGTTTAGATTCATCGATTTACTGAGATACAACTGTCCTCAAACATCTATTTGAGGCCTTTTTTCCTAAATGGTCCATCTCTAATAGTTTTCCATGCACCTTTTGGAGCACAGTCCATCTCGGACATGTATTGCTCTCTGATGACTAATTGCTTGTATCAGTTCTCGAGTAGCGACCGTGAGCACACGTCCCATTGCAGAATGCAGTATCTTTAAGCTGCTGTACCCCGAACGGTGTAGTGCATGTTATGTTCTGATTTGATTTGCACCCCGCCCCGCTCGCCCTCTCTGATAGTAACGAGGGGTGCCAATCGTGCAGACGGTATCACCAGCTCCTGTTTGTATACCTTTGGTGGGAGTTCCTCGGGAAACGTTTCTTCAGAATGATCGTAGCCGTATCTAGTAGATATATTTGCTCTATCATACCAACAATTACCTCCCTATTCACCTTCCTCCCCTTTTTAGATCAAAAAGCACATATCATACTGCACTGTGCAGCAATTGGTCCCGCTGCTTTTGGATATCTGCTTTAAACACTGTGCATGATCACCACTGCTGCTCTTCCTTTCCTGTGCTGGTTTTTGAATCACATTCACACCCGTCTTCAATCACCGCACTGATTCCTCATTCGATCCATTTTATCCTTCGCTAGTTGGGCTGCTCCCTCTAGTTTCTCACCCTACAACTGAAACTGGTTCAGATGCATCAAGCCCACACCACTCTAAACATCTGCCCCTCTGTCTAAACGTTTCTACCTACTTTTAGAGCATTTTGTCTATCTCGCTCGGCTTCTGTTTTATGTTGATATTCTACCGATTCCTGTTGTACCGTAGCTCGCACAGCTACTTTATGCCGACATCTCCTTTGCGATACCAGTCTGTGCCGTTCTTTCTTAGCTTTTTTTGTTATAACTCTATCAGATCCCCAATTAAACAGCCATCTGCTTCTGCTTTCCGTAATTGTTGAAACTTCCTGGTCACCAGCTCCCTTGTGCGATTTTCCACACGGAATTGCCAGCAATATTCCTTCACAGCCATATTCCTCCAATGGTGGCGACACCCCCAATATGTACTGCTGGAGGTGTCCACTCCAATTGCAACAATACTAGTACTTTAGAATTGCTGAATTCCTGACGTTTCTTGAATTCTTCATCCTGGGTTAGTAACTGCTGTATTTGAATTGGTAATTTGAAGTTCGCTGCCTGGGAGGCAGGTTCATTTGGATAGCAGCAAATGATGCTGCTGAATATTTCGAAATGCTGATCTTGAGTTGCAGGGTTCCAATGGGGAGAAATGTTTGGATGTAATCGTAGTAATTGCCCTGTAATACGTAAAAACGCTCTCAGTTTAGGTAACGTGCAGTTTCAGTCCGAATTCAGTATTCTGATTTCAAAATCAGCCCTTAGTCAGTAAAGTATCCAAGTCCTGCAGAATGTTCAAGTTAAAGTCCGTCTTTCAGAACACAGTAGGACTGTAGCAGAGTCCAGATGTAAGTGTAAAGCGTACAAAAGATTATACATTCCTTGCGGAACATCAGTGGCTTCTGTCCTCCAGGCATAGCAAACTCCATCCACAGCGTTGTCGGCCTTCCCTTGGTTCGCCAGTTCTGAATCTTTGCAGTCAGGTTTCACTCGATCCCATGCCACCTGACTTTCTGAAAGTGTGCACCATAGGGAAACCATTCTAATACTTACAAAACGAATATAGCCCACATTGACTCTTGTGCTTCTTTTGCCTAATTTTCACTTTTTCATGGAATTTATTCAGGCTCATAAGGGACAGAAAACCATGCTGTTTATCCCAATCAGAATACGGTTTTCAATAAATTCCGTCTCTAGGAAGCCTCTGCAATAACCTGCCCACTAGTGATCGAAAACTCACTGGTCTGTAATTCTTAAGGCGATCCCTATTTCATTTCTTGAAAAAGAAATAACATTTGCTATTCTCCAATCATTCTGTACTACTTCTGTGGCCAGTGGTGGCGCAAAAATAAATGCCCAGCAATATTTCCGCTCGCTTTCTCTAATTACCTGGATTTCGTACCGTGTAGCACCAAGATATGGAATATGTATTCCCACTTTCCAGCTCATATTTTGAAGCGCCTACATGCCTCAGCACACCTGAGGACTTTCCATAGCTCTGTCTGATCTTTTCTTCCAAAACCTTAAGTATATTTCTGTGTTCTCCCTGAAGAGGTGTTCTATATCTCTTATCAACCGGGGTTACTTTACGAGGCCATCCAATATACGTCTCAATGAAAGAAACCGATGCTGAACCCTAATCAAGTGCTCCATTAACAATCTCCATATTTCTCTTTGAAGCATCAAAACACTTCCCTAATTCGGCACCCAGGTTCTTACTCAACAGTATCAATTAAGTGCATTCCATATAGTCTGCTGCTATCACAGTGTAAGGTATGTCGAATAGCTGTGCTCTATCGTGCTGGAATACTGAAACGCGGAGAGATCAGATACCTGACCCATTTTACTCTCTAGTATTAGCACAAGCTGGAATGTTCACGAGTCAGCCTGCCCTCTGCTTCCTGTACACAACTGAAAAATTCTGTCACACTTAAACCATTTAAGCAGATGAATTGCTGATGAATATCAGTGAAGTCTAATTTGTTTAAGTTTCATTAACACGACAACATTAACATGAAACAACCTGTGGAAAATCTATCTCCCGATCTGTCACTGTCTGTGTGTGTTTTTATCGTTTTCGTAATGGGAGCTCTGTACAGAATACTCTCAAGCAAGTGTCTCTTCTCTATCGAGATCCAGTGACAGCCTATTAACAAACAATCCCACCACAGCGTCCTTCCTTTCCGCAGCTGTGATATAACACACCCTCCCTGTGTTTAAAAGGCTTTCACTTTACCCTTTTATACCCTGCTATGACCATTTTGAAATATGTGAACCCCTAAAAGTCAGGAAGTCATTCCTCCCCTTATGATTGTACTGACTTTATTTGTTACATCCTTCACATACATGAGGAATAAAATCTTTAGGTTAGGTCTCCGTCTGAATATGCAATGTGCAATCCTAGTAATTTATAATGACGTATAATAAATAGAACAGTCAATGTAACATAGAAAAAACTCAGGTCAGTCTGATGGCCTGGTGGAACACACTGTCCGGGAGTCTGTTGGTCCTATCTTTTATCCTGAGGTACCGGTCCCAGAATGATTGTCAAATCTCTGTGATAGTTTGGAATCTATTCAGTTCAGAATGACCAGGCACAAGATTGTTTGTATTTATGACATATTTGCCAAACCTAATGATTTATTCCAACAGCTATATTCTAAAACTCCGCTGAATTAAAATTGAAGTGGGCGTTATCGACACAGATGGCCATTTAAAGTAAAAACATACTTCATTCCTTCCTTCAGCTGTTGTCTGAATTTCCTCTGAGTTAGTGTATAAATACAAGTATTGGTGCACATACTGAGAGTTTGCAACATGAAACCGGATTGCTGCAGTATATATACCGGGGAATTCAAATATCTGTTAACGTAATAGTAATTCTCCACTTGCCACTTCAGGGCACGGACTGTATACGGCATCCAAAACAATATGAAGTTAGCTGAAATTGCAAACAATAAAATCATCGATTTTCTGCGTTTTTCCACCTCGGCATCTGTCTGCTTATCGCTGCTCAGCCGAAGGCCTCTCCGGACTTTATTTGCTGCAACTATATGTCTTACTGTTAACCCATTAAAGATAAGAATTAAGCCGATTGGTAGTAATGATGTTAAAATGCCATCTAGTATTTCCACTCCTTTCCACACGGGTGAAGTGTTGTATTCCTGTATGAGAGCGCAACGCCATGGTATGTTGTCAATGATGACGTAAGGTTTAACAGCAAAGTAAAACGGGACACTTCTCCCGCAACTCACTATCACCACCGTCACCATCACCACCGTTGCTGTTCTCTCGGTGCAGAATCGTTCCCGCAGCCTTCGACAACATATTGCGATGAAACGATCGAAGGTAAAACTGACTGTAAACCGAACAGAACAGTCCCTCGTTACAACAAATAATGAAAGTGTCAGAGCGCATACAGGAGTGATGAGTAGGAATCTGGAATACATGTAGATACTGTTGGTCTGATCCACTAAAGCGAAAACTATAACCACCGTCATATCTGCTGTTGCCATTCCAACCAGGTAACGGGTGATGCATTTGGAGAGTCCGCATTTTGCCCGAGATAGAATCACAACGGCCGTTAAATTAACTGCAAGAAATTCGGAGAGAAAAAAAAAATCAACACAGAGTTTTCGTTACCTGCAAATGTCTGCATTCCCACCATTTTACCAATGCTACGCAGGGTATGATGGTATTTGGAAGTGAAAAGCAGAAATTCAATTTGCGGTTGACTCTGTACGTGCACTCCGGCTGGACAGTAATGGGCAGAATTAGCAGTGGGTGGGCGACTTTCCCACAGATTAGAGCCAGGCATCAGATTTCCACGAGTCATGTACCGGTGAAGGTCGATCGCTCCATAACCAACACCATTCCCGTTATTTGAGGTGAAACAGATGAAAGGTTTATTTGTAGTGAGAATTAATGCATAAGTGATAATTTAACATTTTATGGAAGAACAGAGCTGATTGTCGATATCCGTCTGGCCGTTCAGTTACAAAAGCTTCTGGTCTCGAAATGCGTCTACAGTTAGTTAAGAAAGCCGAGCAAGGTGAAATTATTGAACTGTAGCGATATGGGCAACAACGTCATTGACAAAAAAAACGCTTCACACAGAAGAAATCTGGAAGCTGAATAACTGAACTATCAGATGCTTGAATCCTCAATTCTGGAAACACATTTCAGACGAAGATAGCATCTGTGCTCAGTAAAAGTACAAACTGTGCCATCGAACGAAAGCAGAGACGACGGCCCCATAGATAGAGTGACCAGCTACAGTACTTTACCGGGGATACCGATCGCGACAATAGAAGGATAGAAAACGCTCGCAATGTAGTAAATCGCTGGATATTCCATATTCTGTCAGATGCAGCATTCAGTTGTACAGAGCGTTCCCGTTGCTCATATGGACAGTTGGCAGATTTTACAGAGTTATATACAATTCAGAGTGATTCCACTGAGACAATTAGTGTGGTTATGACATCTGTCGCATGAGGGACAACCCGCTCCACAAACACTTACATGAAAGTATTTTTCTCACTCGGTCAGCGTGCCATGAATTCGTATCCCAAGGGATGTTACACGTTATTAACTTTTAAACAAAAGATAATACGAGCACGACCAATGTACTTTCCAGGACATCTGACGACAGCAGCTGAAATGGGAGAATTTCTCATTAGTGTTGTATCTAACATAGACAAACATGTTGAACAATCAACTTCAAACGTATTTATTCTGTCCTATTCAGCGGAACACATTCGCCTCTGACATTGAGGGCGGAGGATCAGCTCAGCAAGTAAAATGGTCTACAAATTATTGAGGGAAGAGATGGAATTATATTTTTCTGTCACCTGCTTTAGTCATTTCGACTCGTTGTCAAGTAACAGCTGAGGAAATGTATCACAGAAACACGTTTACGGATGTTCTTATGAACACATAAAAGAGACTGAGAGTAAAATTCCAGGCACCTTTGATAATAAAATAAAGTTACGCGCCCACACAAAAGTTATGCGGCTTATGGACGGATTGGTGAATGTTCTTTTCTCTATTAGTAGAGAGAGGATGGTTGACTCTTTGACTCTGACAAGTGCAGTGCAGGGATTGGTGTTTGGCCCATTGTGTCAATGTAGAAAACTGAATCAGAAGAATTACGATCGATTCCTAATTTGGAGGCGTTGTTCCAGCCAGGAACTATCCAAATTTGTAGCTTGATTTTGACTGGGTTGGAAATGGGCTGAAAAATGGCAGATGGCATTTAATACAGACAAGCATGAGATGGTCGGCGTTGTGAGGAAAGATACAACAGCTTTCAACACTCGTATTGAATAGTGGACTTTCGTGTGCATTATCTATAAAGAAGCCTGGCGATACAGATCGACAATTACTGGAAATCGGTGTCACGGGCAGTTCGGCCCGTATTGAGCTCTGACCACAGTGGCCTTCACAATCAGATCACGGAGTAGACGAGATGGGACTCGATGCTGAAGCTGTACAACATGTTGGTGAGGCCGTAGATAGAATATCGTGGGCTGTTCTGGCCACCTCCTTACAGTTTTGTAATATCAATAAGCTTCAAAATGTCCAGCGATAAAGTAAAGGGAAAATTTCGGGCAATGCACAGTGTGAATGCAGGCAGATTTTCGCCATCCAGGGTTTATACTATAGATAATATAGAGAGGGTGCGTGGATACTAGAGAGGGAGTGAAGAGGAGATTTACAAGGGTGTTGCCTGGAATGGAGATCGTACCTGAGGAGAACAGGGCCTTTTCTCCTTGTAGTGACAGAGGATGAAAGATGACCTGACAGAGGTGTATATGATGAAGAGAGTCATTGATCGCGTGGATAGTCAGAGTTCCCCCCAACCCATACCCGAACTGGCTAACACAAGAGGGCATCGTTTTAAAGTGCCTGGAAACGGGCACAGAGGTGATACCAGCAACTCCAACACCACCACACTGAACACGGGTATCCACCAGGTCTGTGTGCCCGTTCCACTGTTGATCACTCTGCTGACTCACGACTGTCCAGCAACGCACAGCTCGAAACATATCAACAAATTCGCGATGACACGACAGCTGTGGATCTTATCAGTAAGAACGACGAGTCATCTTACAGAGAAGAGGCGCAGCAGCTAACGGACTGGTGTAGAGCCAGCAAACTGTCTCTGAATGTGAAAAACAAAAACAAAATAGATGGTTGTTGACTTCAGGAGAGCCTCCCAGATGCGCTGAATAACTTCTACGCCCGTTTTGAGGCGGAAAATGACGTGACGGCGAAGAAGTCCACACTTCCTACAAATAACCAGGCGCTGTGTCTCATCATGGCCGATGTGAGAAGACCGTGAGCAGGGTCAACCCACGGTAGACTGCTGGACCAGACAAAATCCCTGGTAGAGTGCACAGAGGACGTGCAGACCAGCTAGCAGATGTTCTCACTGACATCTTCAACATCTCCCTGAGCAGCTCCACCGTTCCCACGTGCTTCAAGGCCGCCACCGTCGGCTCATTGCCGAATAAATTTTCAGTGTCCTGCCTAAATGACTACCGTCCCGTTGCACTCACATCTGTCATCATGAAGTGTTTCGAGATGCTTGTCATGAGGCATGTCAAGACCCCGCTGCCCCCTTCACTGGACCACCTGTGGTTTGCGTACCATCCCAACAGCTTAAAAGATGACGCCATTGTCATCACCTTCCAACTGGCTCTAACCCACCTGGACAAAAAAGCCACATACGTTCAGATGCTGTTCAAAGACTTCAGTTCAGCATTCAACACAATCATCCCTCAGAAACTGACTGGAAAGCTGAGCCTACCGGGCTTGAACACCTCCCACGGCAAGTGGATCCTAAACTTCCTGACTGGGAGTCAATCCGGATCGGGAGCAGCATCTTCAACACCATCACACTGAGCACGAGGGATCCCCAGGGCTGTGTGCTCAGTACACTGCTGTTCACTCTGCTGACCCATGACTGTGCTGCAACACACAACTCGAACCACATCATCAAGTTCGTCGATGACACGACCGTGGTGGGTCTCATTGGCAAGAAAGACGTCATCTTACAGAGAGGAGGTGCAGCAGCTAATGCACTGGTACAGAGCCAGCAAACTGAATGTGAACAGAGCAAAAGAGATGGTTGTTGACTTTAGGAGAGCACGCAGCAACGAAATTCCGCTGAATACGACGGCTCCTCCGTAGAGATCGTTAAGAGCATCAAATTTCTTGGTGCTCACCTGGCGTAGAATCTCACCTGCTGCCTCAAAAACAGCTTCACAGCAAGGGAAGCTCAATAGCGTCGCCAATTTCTGAGAAGGATATGAAAAGTCCATCTCCCACACTACTCCCCCACCCTCACCATGTTCTACAGACGTTGTTGATATCATCCTGAGCAGCTGTATCACTGCCTGGCTCGGAACTGTCACCAGCTCGTAACGCAAGACCCTGCAGCAGATAGTGAGGTCAGCTGAGAAGATCATCGGGGTCTCTCCACCCGCCACTTCTGCCACCTGCCATCTGGCAAAAGGCACCGAAGCATTCAGGCTCTCACAACCAGACTGTGTAATCATCCCCCAAGCCATTCTGGAGGGTGACTCGCCTTTCGGTAACCACCGTGGAGCTGGTATCGAAGCGCGATGTGTGGAATTTGTGTTATCACTGTGGCCGGACTCTGTATCCGTTGTGTAACATGTACAGATGCGTGGCCCTCGGCTTCTTTGAGAACACCTCGGCGCTGATAACACGTTTTTCCCTCTCACAACTTGAATACGATTTGTGAGGCTGACTGCGCTAGTCTCTCCTTGTGATTCACCATTTCTTGTAAATTGCTTTCTTTCAGTAACTCGAAAACAGTTGTCATTTGCTGCGAAAGAAATTCATTTTAATTCCTACTCCGCCATTTTATTGTCCACTGCGCCATTAATCAATACATCCTTTTCTTTGATCAATACATCAAAACCCGTACCAGTTTTTTTTTTATCTCTGCGATATTTGTGTTATTACCAAGGCATCATTTATTATCTGCCTCCAATTGTTCCTCCGATGGCAATGATTAACTTCTCTTTTATAGGTTTACAGCCTTCATGTAGCGAATGGGAAGAGGTGGGGAAGGACAGTGATGGACGGAGGTATATTTCTCGGCAAAACAGGTTTCTGACGCACACGGGGACTGATGTGGCGAGTTCCCCTGCGACTGTTGTCACTGGTCCAGAAGCTGGAAATGCTGCCTGGACAAAGACTGAACACAGTACACACGGTACACACTTGCTGAAGATGTAAGTGTGGAATATTCCATCATACTCTTGTTACGTGTCACCCGTGAACAAAATGTCGGATATTTTAGGAGGGGAGTCACAAATTTCCCAACGTGAATTAAAGAATCTTTTTGTATGGCAATTTGAAACTCATTCTGCCGATCGTCCTGGGATTCACTGGTCTCCATTCTTATAGACCGACCACATATCGATCTGGATCGGAACACCGGGGAACGTTGACACGTTCATCCGCTAATGCAAAAGGCATGGATTTTAGAGGGTGAATGCGAAGCGATAGCGTTGCACAATGCACTACCTCAATCTATATTGGGTCTCACCAATGTGGAATGAGGGCGGGCGTTTAGATGCAGGTAGGGCTGGGAGCTGTGCAGGGAATTGTATCTTCGTAAGTTTCCCGTTGACGACGGAGGAAGTTATGGAGGAGGACTGCTGGAGGTGTGCTAGGTAACAACAGGAAGACCTTTCTTTCTGCTCTTCAGCTATAAGAATGATGTGGAAACCAAAGGAATGGTGCAGAGGACATTTACAAACATTTGACTGAATTAAGAAGCATGCATTGTGAGAAAAGTTTGAGTGAAATCGGCCTTTTTTAATTGGAGAGCTGAAGGATGAGAGGTGACCTGAGAGAGGTGTAGAAGATGCTGAGTGGCATTGATCGTTTGGATAGTCAGAGGCTGAAGTGGCTACACGAGTGAGCACAATAATACAGTGCTTGGAGGTAGGCTCAGATGAGATGTCACGGGCATATTTTTTTCGCAGAGAGTGGTGAGTGCATGGAATTGGCTGCCGGTAATGGTGGTGGAGACGGAAACGAGAGCGACTTTTAACAAACTCCTGGACAGGTCCATGGAATATAGAAAAATAGACGGCTATGTGTTACACTAGGTAATTTCTGATGTAAGGACATGTTCGGCACAGATTTGTGCACCGAAGGGGCTGTATTGACCTCTAGGTTTTCTATGTTTCTATGACGCTGGAAAGGGGTAAGGGTAAATTCTTCAGTAGGTGAGACACAGATTACGAGAAATACTCACCCTTTTCAGGGTGATAATGCCGTTTAATCAATCGGTCAGGCAAAATATTGTGCAAAAGCAATTAAACCTGCAAAATAATGATGGTTACCATCTCACCTAATGAGTACGCAGGAAACTGAACAAAAATTCCAGCGTGTGAGGATGGTTCTTCTGGATCTTCAATGGGTAGTAGCTAAGGACACAGGGCGATGTAATATTTACGACCTAGAAGGTGTTGTTCTGCCAACTCTGCAACGAAATTCCAGATGTTGACTCTCCGGTGAATAAAATTACTGTCATTGTCATCCTGAAAATGTGGATTTTGCACTGGTCGAATAAATAATGTAAACATTTATTATGCTAAGTATTATCATCTACAACCAGCATTGAATTACTAACGGCTCAGTGAAACGTGGGTCTTCCACCCTCAGGAACGCAAATACATTTACTTCATTTTACCCGCTTAAAAAATCCCTGTCGTTAACAGATAACCACTGTGATCTGCCAAAGATCAGATCTGAAACTTATTTAGTGCATGGTATGAAAGTGAATAATTATTAATATTTCTCTGATTAACAACTCAAGTTTCGAGCCTAAATAAAATCTCCAGGACCCTTCATTTTAAAATGTTGTTAGCAGTCTGTTCTTGACACCTCTGGTGCCAGCCTTGACGTACTCTACCCAGAAGCAGCTCATCAATTTTTACTTCCCTCCTGACTGCAACTGTTGTCATTGGTCCAGACGCTGGAGGAAGATACAAGGGTAAGTTCTCCAGATGGTGAGATATAGATATCGAGATATCCTCACCAGTTCCTGGGTGATAATGTTGTTCGGTCAACCGAAGGTTGTGCAAAATTATACAATAAAAAACCTGCAAAATAGTGATGATTACTATCTGAAGTAAATGAGAATGCATGAATTCGAACAAAATTTCAAGCATGTGAGGATGGTTTTCATATTCTACAATAGGAGGTATGAGGAATAGTGCAGACGGTTTATTTAATGCTAGAAATTGTTGATCTACCAACTCTGCAACAATATTCCAGATGGGTTTCTCTCCGGTGAATACAACTATTGTTATTAGAATCCAGAACATGTTTATTTAGTACTGGTCAAATAAATATTGTGAACATTTATTATGCTAAATATTATTAACTACAACCAGCATTGAATTAAGAACGACTCAGTGAAACATGTGTCTTCCACCTTCATGAAAGCATATACATATACTTCATTTTACCCGATTAAAACTCTCGGTCTTTAACAGACAACCTGCTTTGTTCTGCCAAAGATCAGATTTGGTACTTATCTAATGTACGTTGATAATGCTAGGAAAGTTACTAAGCATTAATAAAAGACCTAACAAATCAGTTGTCATAACACATTGATATACTTCCAGGATATTACCATGAACGATTTTCACAACGATTTCAAGTATACATCCGTTTTCTAGTTTTAATTTTACATATTCCATAGAATTATTCACCACGACTCTCAAAGAAAGGAAATTACAGATTGTCTCCAATATGCAATATAAATAGATAGATAGGTGCATAGATAGTTGGATAGATAGATAGATAGATAGATAGATAGATAGATAGATAGATAGATAGATAGATAGATAGATAGATAGATAGATAGATAGATAGATAGATAGATAGATAGATAGATAGATAGATAGATAGATAGATATGGATTACATTTAGGAGGCAGGTAATTTTATTCCTTTTCTGAGCTCTGGGGAGACAACGGGTTTTTTTTTTCTTCCATCTAGGGGACCCATTACTGCAATGAACAGGACTGTCACAGGCTACAGGAACATCGCTGCCCTTGGGGGGTTATCAGTGCTTATTCTGACATGCCAGTGACCACGTGGATATTATCCCTCAATTCTGCAATATTATTGTCACATCTCATTCGGTCCCAAGATCTCTCACACAGAGATTATCACTGATTATTCAGAACCCTCTCTAAGTATACCGGTAAATTCATTGCATGCCCAACCTCATGATGGACACAGCGAAAACAAGATGTATGTCCATTGAACCATATGACTATCTCTCTTTATATAAAAAAGCTCTTCAGCAGAATAACACAATTAGCGATGATTCCCTGCAATCAATGATCACACTGTCGCTGCATATCAGATATATATTTACTATGTATTTAGACGCCAATGCCTGCTCCTTTGCAGCAAATAAAATGCTGATAACACACTCATTACAAATCGCAGAGTCAACATCTCAAATGTGTTATCATTAATGGCATTTATAGTACCATGCACAGCAGGAGCTGGCTGCATGATGTGGACAGAATCTCCGTGCAACTTTTTGTTCAGAGGATTGAGTTGTACGGTCAATGTACCAAAGAGTGACCGAAACAACAATGGGAATAAAAAATATTCAACCTCGGCTTTTGTTATTAGTTTCGTATTAGTGTGACCCAGCGGATAAAGAGAAACATTCATTCTTTGTTGTCTATCACCACATTGGGCCATGTTTATTTTTTCGGGCACATGCATATTTTAATTTTCGTGTATCTAAAATAAATTCAGTGATATGTATTTGCAAGTACAGGTTCACGCTAATATTCAGTGGGTTCACGGATAAAGAACCGCAATGACAAATTGATGCAGCTTTTCTTCAGGGGATTCAGTTAATGGAAACCACCGGGGACATGAGAATGCCGAGCTTTCATCGCCTTTAAATAACCGATAAGATATCCTCTGATGTCTCAGACCAGCGTTAAAATATGAATATAATTGTTAAAATACCCTGTAAGCGTGAAAACCTACGTTAGGTATTCTTAAACATTGAAAACAAACGTGCTGTATGCTGCAAATAAATGTGTAAGCTTTCTGTTGTTTCAAGCAGACGGTGCAGAACAGCAACGGAAAATTATTGTACATCTCTAGTCAGATTTGTTACAGTCAAGGTGGGAAAAATATGTTACAGTTCGACACTTGCAGAATCACGAGATACGCTCAGTTATATGTTAGTGTACAATAACATTGAGACAGTTTTTTAAAGAATTTGAAATGATTTCTAAATATTGCTCGGATGAGACAAAACATTGCAAGGAACAGAATAAATCTGCTTATCTACCTCTTGAAGCAAGTCAGGGAAAGATAGATTGTGAACAATACATATCGGGCAATACCTATTGGGAAAACCACTTGCCGACAGCGAAACCCACCGAAGCACATTTATGCTAACATATGTTTTAACTATATTAATGACTAATTTCCTATTTCCTTTAATGGTCGTAATAGCAAAAAAAAAACCCGACGTATTCCATTCTTTCAATACAATTTTCATCTCTTAAGTATGATCATTTCTGCAAGTGTTACGCTTTCATATATGTTCTGACACGTTTTGTATGTCAATTAAAATATCTGATAACACGAGCATATATCCTCAAAGATTTTACTCCACCACTGTTCAAATCAAGGGTAAACATTTCATATCATTTCATGGAGTATAATTAATATTATTTCAAGGGTGGCTGTAATACCGCCGGAGTGATGTCTTCTCTATTTAACACGCTTGCCGTTCAATCCGTCAGGAAATGCAGAGGAGGCCTGATCCAGAATCAGGGCAGCGTAACGGATTCATCGGGGAACGATAACTTCCATAATGGATCGCAAAATAATACAACAGAACAACACCAGAAGCCACAAAGCAAAGGCCAAGGGAAATTAAACGCCATTTGCAACAAGGTAAACTTAATGCAGGTCGAGTGAAAGCCAGAGAATACTGGTTGAGCTGAAAGTTTCAATGTGTGAACAAGGATGGCGTTTGAAAACTGGGGTTAAGTAGGGTGTGTATTGAACAAGTGGCAGGTAAACCCTATCGGCTGGGTGGAGAAAAGGACATGGCAGATTGAGCAAGAATGATAGAAACCTCAATACCACCCTCCATGGCTAGTCCCCTACGGCCCTAGCCGATCCGGATTGTTCTGGTAGAACTCACTATTGAACAATTCATCCAAGATTTTGCTACGAAGGTGGAGACCACGGATTTGACAAGTGAGACCGAAGACACGGATTACTAATAGCTCAATACTCATTAACTTCACTAAAGCAAGTGCTGTGACATTCCTTGAAGTAGAAAGACAGATCCAGATTTCCTAGGATAACATCCCCTATTTGCTTGTATATCAACCGCTGCCAATAATTGGTAATATTTAATCTGGATGCCCTGTGTACAAAATGCACAAAATGGCCAAATATTACATTTAGTTGAATGAAAACGGCAAAGCTTAACAGCATTTACCGCGTTCAAACTACTAAAAGTTATCTTTGCTTAATTTGTGTATTTAGTTTAGTAATTCGGTAAATGGAGAGAATTTCAGGCATTTCTTGCGTGGCCAGAAATTCATAAACAGAATCCCGGAATTACAGTAATGTTATTTCTCCTGACCTGGACATTATGAGCAGAAGACAATCCATAATATTTCGCTCTACCGGGCACCTGTATGTTACTCAGTCTGGTAGCATTTGTGAATCATTTTATCCCCTTTTTTCGCCATGTAGTCAGGTCCTGACCATTATTCCCCAGCAGATATTCTTGAACAAACGGAAACATGCTCATGCCCCTCAGTTCCTGTGCAAACATCGTTATTTAAGCACTTAACCACACTAAATTCAGAGAAGAGCCAAAGATTTTGATAATGCCACATTGCAACATTATTCTGACATTGACCAAAAAAAAAGAAAGTCAAACCACTTCGTCGTGTTTTCGGTAGTGTGCGGTTCCATTTCATGTCCGCTGTTACAACTTGACCATTCTATCAGGCATCCCGAATGTTATTAAAAAAAACGTGTGTTATCTAAACAAGGTGATTCATGTCCTCTTGGATAATTGCAAAACCTATGTTGTTATGAATCGGCAACAATGAATATAGAATTGAGGCAGGTTTATGTAAACATGCATGTTTATGTAAACAAAGAAACATTTATTTAAACACAGTTCAACAACAAATGTAAAGTAAACAACTTAACCGGAGGTTGAATGCTGTACGGCAAATCGAACAGTTCTTAAAGCGATAAGTGCGAACACAGTTCCTAAAGTGGTAAATTCGAAAGTCCAAATGATTTATGCAATCATTTAGGAGCGACTTTCCTGAAGTAGCGTATTCCTCGACGACGTGATGTTACTGCTGATGTCAACCGAAATATGTCTCCACTGAAGGATTTACGTCGCAGGAAATAAAAACGGCTTAAATGACCTGACCTTTTTCTTTGGCGAATAACTCCGCGTCCAACACTTTATGCTTTCACAATGTAGGGGCTATCTCGGATGCAGGTTACTACCTTCTGAACGAGGATGTAATGAAGTCGATTTTGTAGTAAACCGCCGAGGACCCCAACTTTACTCGATCATTCGGGTTCCCGCACTTCTATCAATCTTCACTCTCCGGCTGGACTAAAACTGGCAGCGTTGTGGCGAAACTGCCGGCAATACCCATCGACACTTAAGATACAAATTAAAACTCCACTTTAAAACAAAACTGCCTCAGGAGACGAATACGCAGCATAACGGAGTAGCTGACGAATTAAACGACGAACTGACCTGCGACACTACAGGGCTTTCACATTTTACACCATTTGAAACTGGTCATCATGTCACCTCCCACTGGCGGGAAAATAAGATCTTGTGACCTCACATTCGCTGGAAATTACCCCACCATCCCAAGACTATTACGTCTTGCTCTCCAGATTACTTCATTAGTAACATTTTCACAATTAACTATTTACATAAAAAATACAAAAGTTTAAAATTTACAACATACACAGTATACTGTACATAGTATTATCATACAGCACCTCACAAATTACTGTACAGCAGGAGTGTTCCAAATGTTAAAATATCACACCATAAACAATCACATTGTACATTCAACCTCTAGATAAAAAAAAATCAGTAATCTCGTTATCTTTGCCTTTAATATGAGTTATCAAAATATTATACTCCTGTAACATCAAACTCCAATTTAATAAACTACTAATTTTGTTTTCCATCTTACTAAGAAACACTCACGGAAATGATCGGCTTTTGAGTTTGAGTTTGAGTTTGAGTAGCTTTTGAGTTTTACCAACGTACACGTCAAAATGTTCTAAAGCCAAAACAAGAAATAATAATTCTTTTTCCATAGCCGTATAGTTTATTTGATGCTCATTAAATTTCTTAGAAAAGTAAGCTGCTGGATAATCAACCTCGTCACCCACATTACATTGAAGTAATACTGCTACTGCAGCCTTAACGCTAGCATCTACAGCTAATCAAAAAGGTTTTTCAAAGTCAGGTGCCCTGAGCACCGGTTGATGACATATCATAGATTACAATTTCTCAAATGTTTCCTGACAAAGCACTGTCCACACAAACGTTTCATTTTTCATCAAAAGGTTAGTTAATGGAAGGGAAATATTAGCAAATTACTTCCAAAATTTCTGGTAATATCCTACCATGCCCAAGAATCTTCTGAGAGATTTTTTTTCCCCAGTTGGAGTGGGGAACTTTAAATTTGCCCGAACCTTTGCCTGAACGGGAGCTGCCTTACCTTGACTCATAACAGAACCCCAAGGTAAGTCATAGTGGCAGGACCAAATTCATTCTTAGCTGAGTTAATAGTTAAGTAAGCTTTAGAAGGCATTTCAAATAGTTTCTCCACCGCAGTAATATGTGCTTCCGAAGTATCAGTTCCTGTAACTAAATCGTCAATATTGAGATCTGTATCCTTTAGCCCATTTTGGAGAAGAAAGTCAGAGGAGCAGAACGGGAGTGCGGCGGGTGCCATATTGATTATTTTCTTCTTCTCATTAGAGGTAGGATTGCGCAGGCGTGTGACATCTTGCAGTGAAGCGGGAAGGATTTAACAAGGACGCAGCCTGAAAAAGCATAATCTCCAACACCACCACATTGGGCACGGAGGCCCCCAGTGCGGTGTGCTCAGTCCACTGCTGTTCACTCTGCTGACTCACAGCTGTGCAGCAACACACAGCCCGAACCACATCATCACGTTGGCCAATGACAGGACTGCGGTAGGTCCTATCAACAATAACGACGAGTCAGCATGCAGAGAAAAGGTTCAGCGTCTAACGGACTTGGGCGAAATCAACAAACTGTCTCTGAATGTGAAACAAAAACAAAAGAGATAGTTGCTGACATCAGGAGAGCATGGAACAACCGGACTCTGCTGAATATCGACGGTTCCTGCGTAGAGCTCGTTAAAATAACAAAATTTCTTGGTGTTCACCTGGCGTATAATCTCACCTGCTCCGCAACACCAGCTTCAAAGCAATGAAAACACAACAGCGTCCCGACTTTCTGAGAAGGCTGAGCTAAGTCCATCTCCCACCCCATTCCCACACTCTCACCATGTTCTACAGAGGTTATTGAGATCCTCCTGAGCAGCTGTATCACTGCCTGGCTCGGAAATTTCACCAGCTCGTATTGCAAGACCCTGCAGCAGATAGTGAGGTCAGCTGAGAAGATCATCGGGGTTTCTCCTCCCGCCACTTCTGCCACCTGCCTTCTGGCGAAACTCACCGAAGCATTCAGGCTGTCACGACCAGACTATGCAACAATTTCTTCCCCAAGCCATCAGTTCCTGAATACCAAGAGCCTAGACTGACACCAACATACTGCTCTCTGCTTTGCCTATTGTCTTTAATGTGCTGCCTGCACTGCTCTGTGCGCTTTATGTAGTCCAGTGTAGGTCTGTAGTCTAGTGTATTTTTTGTGTTGTTTTAAGAAGCAAAGGACTACGCTGCGTCGGAGTAGCAATTGGAGACAGACAATAAATGATTCCTTGGGAACAAAACAAAAATCGCAGAAGTCAAAAAAACTAGTACGAGTGTTGATGTATTGATCAATGAACAGGGAGTATTGATTAATGGCGCAGTGGAGTAATGGCGGTCTCCAGATTAAATTAATTGATCAACACATCAACACTCGTATTTGTTTCGTTGATTTCTGCGATATTTGTGTTGTTACCAAGACATCATTTATTGTCTGTCTCCAATTGCTCCTCCGATGGCAATGATTTTATTTTCTTTTTTAGGATTTCAGACAATCCAGTGGCGAAGGGATGAGGTAGAGAATTACAGTGATGTGCGGGGATATATTTCTCGGGAAAGCATGCTGCTGATTCACACGGTGACTCTGAGATAGCGGATCCCCTGTGGTCAATGCTCAGACGCTGGTGGTGCTGCCTGGTCGATCACCGAACACCGTTCACACTGCAGAATGAAATGACATGCAGCATAGTCCTTTGCTGGATGGCACCAACAGTCTTATTGACTTGCTGAAGATTTAAGAATGGAATATTCCATCATACTCTTGTTCCGTGTCCTCTGTGGATAAAAGGTCGGATATTTTAGGAGACGAGTCACAGAGCAAGTCTCCAATGTCCATCTATGCATCCTGTTGCAAGGCAGATTGAAACTTATTTTACCAGTCTACTGGGATCCACTGATCATTCTTACAGTCTGGCCGCACATCCGCCTGGATCGGAGCTCTGTGGAATGTTCACACGTTTATTCGCCAACGTCAAAAAACATGGATTTTAGAGGGTCAATGTGAAGCGATAGTGTTCCATCATGCGGCACCGGAATATTTATTGGGTGTCAAACATGTGGATCGAGGGAGGACGTGTAGATGCAGATCGGGCAGCTGTTACGCTTGCAGCGAAAAGTGCTAGTAAAGAGATTAGTCGGGTGGGATTATGGACAAGGGAGTGAAATGATACCTGCAGAAACCGCAGAAGTTGCTAGAGGCCGTGAAGGGAATTGTATCTTCGTAAGGATCCTTTGAAGACGGAGGGAGTTACGAAGGAGGAATGCCGGAGATGTGTCAGATATCAACATGAAGATCTTTTTTTTTCTCACTGTCTCTCCAGCTATAGGAAGCATGTGGAAAACATTGAAAGCGAACAAAGGAAACTTACAAATATGTTTACTGGAATAGGGAGCATGCCCCATGGGAACTGGTTGAGTGAAATCGGCCTTTATTTCTTTGGAGCGACTGAGGATGAGAGGTGACGGAGGATAGAGGTGGATGAAATGATGAGAGGAATTGATCGTGTGGATAGTCAGAGGGTTTTTCCCAGGACTGAAAAGGCTAGCACGAGAGGGCACAGTTTTAATGTGCTTGTAAGTAGGTACTGAGGAGATGTCATCAGTAAGCTTTTTTTTTACCCAGAGATTGGCGAGTGCGTGGAATGGACTGCCGGCGACGGTGGTGGAGTCCGATACGATAGGCTCTTTTCAGAGACTCCTGGACAGGTACATGGAGCTTAGCAAAATAGAGCTATACGTAACCCCAGATAATTTCCAAGTTAAGGACATGTTCAGCAGAGCTTTGTGGGACGAAGGGCCGTTATTGTGCTGTAGGTTTTCTATGTTTCTGTGATGCTGGAGGAAGGAAAGTGTAAACTCTCCAGAGAGTGAGACATAGATCGAGAAATACTCACCTACTTCAGGTTGATAATATCGTTCAGTCTATCATAGGTCAGGTAAATGGTTGCAAAATCAAACAATGAAACCTTCAAAATAATGAATATTACTATCTGAATTAAATGACAATGTCGGTAACCACTAGATTTCAAACATGTGAAGATGGTTGATCAGGATCTTGAATTGGAGTTATTTAAGGACACAGGTCTGTTTACTTGCTGGAAAGTGTTCTTCTGCCAACTGCTACAAAATATCTGGTGGTGTTTATCCGGTGAATCCAATTACTCTCACTGTCATCCTGAAAATGCTGTTTCTGTACTGGTTAAATAAATACCGCAAACATTTATTATGCTAAATATCATCAACTGCAACCAGCATTGAATTACTAACCGCTCAGTGTATCGTGGGTCTTCCGTCATCAAGAACACATATGCAATGTATACAATGGCTCTCTGTTAATGAAAGTGTGGTTTATTTAAAGCAGGTAAAATGTAGTATATGTATATGTTATCCTGAAAGTGAACTGTATTCAGCGGAGAGACTCCATCTGGAATCTTGTCGAAGAGTTGGCAGACCAACACTTTCTGACAAGTAAATAAACCAATTGAAGATCCTGATCAAGTTCTATCACACGCGTGAAATTTGCGGCAGTTTCCTGCATTCTCCTTTAATTCAGATAGTAATCGTCATGATTTTGCATGTTTCATTGTTGGTGTTTTGCTCAATGTACTTTGAATTTATATTACCCTCTTATAAAGCTCCCTGTCATTAGCAGAGAGCCATTGTGCACTAAATACTTATTTAGTTCTTGATATACATGCTATGAAAGTTACTAATTATTAATAATTCTCAAATTAGCAGCTTAAGTTTTGTGACAAAATAAAATATCCAAGAAACTTCATTTAAAAATGTAATAAGCATTTACTTATTTGCACTTCTGGTGGCGGGCCTGTTGTTCTCTACCCAGAGGCAGCTTGTCCACTTTCGGCCCCTCCTAAAATCCCGCTCCTACTGGTGACTCCGAGTTACTATTTGAATCTGAAAGTGGCAACCGCTAGTACGAAGCTTCGACAGGAAGGCTAAGCCAGGTGAGAGTATTCTGCAAACTTGAACCCTCGTGGTTTAAGGAATTGCTTAGCACAGCATTTGAAGCCAGTTCCCTATCTCGGTGGATTAGATCAATTACAAGATGCATTAACCAGGAAGGCGGTGCAGAAAGCTTCATGGAGAGCGAATGGCAAAACAAGGCACAGAAGGCGTCATGGCTATCGCTGCAACCGAGGTCTTCTCCAATCTTGACGTTCTTTCCTACCATTGGACCAGAAATTAAGTTTTAAGTTTTAAGAACAAAGTGGATAGATATATGGATGGGAGAGTTCTGGAGGCTTATCGACTGGGTGCGTGTCAATGGGAGTAGCGCAATAAAGTTTCGGCACCGACTGGAAGGGCCGAGTGGACTGTTTCTGTGCTGTAGTGTTCTACTTTTGAGGCCGACAGAGTGGAACTGCCCCAAAGCAACGGCTTTTTGGCTATAAAATTCTTCCTTTACAAATTACGCCATCAGCGGAAAGACAGACAAACAACACTGCCAAACAAACAAACAAACACACAAATACATAAATAAATCAATAAGTAAATAGGGGTTAGGAAAAAAAAAGAAACAGCAGGCAAAACCGCTAGGAGATACCTCTTTGATGTTCTTTCAGAATTTTAATTTGCACGGTTTTCACAATCATTTCAACTATACATCTGTTTTCCAGTTATAATTCTGCATATTCCATAGAAATTCTCACCACAGCTATTTCAAATAAGGAGATTTTCAGTTTATCCCCAATGGGTGTATATAAATAGATAGATAGGTTCTTAAATATATAGGCAGTTCGATGGAGAAGGATTACATTAACGAGACAGATAATTTGATTTTTCTGGGCTGTGAGGGAGAAACTGAGGTTATTTCCCACCTTCCAAGGGATCCAGCACTACAATGAACAGGTCCTCAGGATCATCACTTCCCATCCGGTGTAACCAGTGCATTATAATATGCCACTGAACATATGTCATCTCTTTTCCAGATCCCTCAATTCTGCAATGTTATTATCACAACACAATCATTCTGATGATATCTCACACATAGACTATCACTGCTTATTCAGAACAATCTTCATGTATTCTGCTAAACACATTGCCTGTCCAATCTCATAATGGACAGCAAAAACAGTGCGTATTAGCATAAAATCATTTCAACATCCCTCTTTGTAAAAATACTCTTCAGCACAATCACACCATTAGTGGTGATTCCCCGCAATCAGATATCGCACTGTCGCTGAATATCAAAACATATTATTTATTTACGTATTTATTCTTCAATGTCCACTATCTTGTAGCAAATAAAATGCTGATAACACACAAATTGCTATATGTCTAAAATGTGTAAACATTAATGGCATTTATAGTACCCTGAACAACAGGAGATGTCTATGCGATGAGGGCAGAATATCTGTGCAACTTGGCTTTCAAAGGAGAGAGTTGTACGGTCAATGTACCAAGGTGTGACCGAACATATGTGAACATAATTACATTTAACCTCGACTTTTGTACTCATTTCGTACTCATATCAGTTGTGACGCAGTGGAGAAGGAGAAATACTCACTCGTTTTTTTCTATCATCATATTGGCCCATGTGTATTTGGTAAGGCATAAACGTTTAAGCATTCTGTTGTTTCAATAAGATGGTTTAGGAAAAAAACAAGAGGGAATTATTGTGCATCACCAGTCAGATTCATTACAGACAGGTGAGATGTGGTTAACTCGTTATAGATCGGCACATGTAGAGTTGCAAGATACGCTCAATTACATGTTTGTGTACAATAAAATTGAGAGAGTTTTTAACGATTTTGAAACACTTTGCAACCTAAAACGGAACCTCATAAACATGCACAAGCTCAAGAAGTTGAGCGATGAAAACAGGTGGAGTAGACATCCTTCTTGATCAGCTCTTTCTCTTTTCCTCCTGTCATTTCCCAGCTTCGGACACATCCTTTCATTTCTAAGATTAAACGCAATATTATAGATTTATACTGACGTCCTCTTACAATCATTTAAATCCGTTCAGATTCAAATCTGGGCTCGTTATCTGATCAGTGGAACCAGAATCGGGAGCTGCATAAAGATGCATTATTTGTATTCAGTGGCAAGAGGTAATGGTTCCGATCTGGGAATTGAAAAGTGAATCACTTTCTGCGTAATGGTGTGTAGAGCTTTATATTGTACAACCGAACTTGAATGCGATTTCATGTCATGATGAATATATTAATTGGTGCTTTTCCAGAACAATTACTACACACACACGGACAATGGCATTGCTGACCATGATGATGACGGCATTAGTAATCCAGGCCCACCACTGACCAGACTAATAATTCTGCTGTCTCAGCAGACTTACCAGTGAGAGTCATTTAGTAATGGACATTCATTTCAGGTGACGAAAGAGATTTAATGGGAAGTGGAGGGACAACATTTGACCAATAAAGTGAGTATGTTTATGGGTCGAGCTGCCGAACGATGTTTTTGAGGTACACACTTTTACAACATTCAGAATGTAATTGTACAGCCCGTAGATAGGAATGCTTTAAGGTGGATACGTTCAATATGAGAGAAAATGAGGATAGATTAGATGGTATGAACCGCTTGGGCCGCCGTTTCTACATCCGTTTATTAAGACTATTTACTTTTAGAAATGGAACATTAAAAACTTCAGAGAATCTGTAAATAAGTTGAGCCTTGTTTCCGATTTCATTCACTTGTGGCGGTTGGATTTCTGCTGTCTATCATGAAGGGCGAATTATGAAAAATCACAACGATGACAAATGAGGTAATTCTGCTTGGTAATATGTACAAGGTCAATTCGAATAACGGCAATGATGCATCTGGATAACTCGTGTCCTCTCATCCTACTTCTCTGCATCTAAGGGAGTAGCATCGGGTGCCATATTCCGGAACTATATTTTACCACTGTTGTATGGGAACATGTACGGGTTTCGTTGCAAAGAATTTACTTTTAAATCAATTTAGTTTTCCTTTCTGATTCATTAGCTGCATGTATTTACATAGAAATAGCGCACCGTGGAAGGGTTGACATCCGTAAACTGCGGTCTGGTCCCTGTATATGTTTCTTCAGAAACGAATCTCTTTCACAACTATGGCAGGATCATTAATCATTTCTGACAGTGTCAAAAGCTGTTGTACTGTTGATGAAACAGAGGTAGATTTCTTTCGTACCTGGATGGCTCGTTCACATAGGCAGGGAGAGGGATGAAGTCCTGAATTGTGAGTTTGGGGAACTAGGCAGAAGGCTGAAGAACAGGCCCCCAAGGGTAGCGTTCTCAGGATTGCTGCCAGTACACCGCCAGTGCTGCCAGTGACGGTAAGAATTGGAGGATGTTGAATGCGCGACCGAGGAGTTGGTGCTGGAGGCAGGGTTTTAGATTTTTGGACCATTGGGATATCTTCAGGGGCAGGTGGGAACTGTACAGATTGGATGGGTTGCATCTGAACTCTAGGGAGAGCAATATCCTTGCTAGTAGTTTTGTTAGCATGGTTCGGGAGGGTTTAAACTAATTTGTAAGGGGTGTGCGACCCGTAGCGATAGAACAGTGAAAGAAGTGCATGGTATAAATCCAGATCTAACATATACAGTGGCTTTCAGAAAAGAGCAGCAGAATAAAGGGTATAAAGGTAGTGAGGTAGAAGGGCTAAAGTGTGTGTACTTCAATGCAAGACGCATGTGGAACAAAGGTGATGAACTGACAGCTTGGATACATACATGGAATTATGATGTAGTAGCCATTACGGAGACTTGGCTAGCACCAGGGCAGGAATGGATTCTGAAAATACCTGGATTTCAGTGTTTTAAAAAAGATAGAGAGGGGAGGAAACAGGGAGGAGGTGTGGCATTACTGGTCAGGGAACTATTACAGCTGCAGAAAGAAGAGTAATGTGGATGATCCTCTTTCGTGTCAGTATGAGTGGAAGTCAGGAAGAGGAAGGGGGCAGTTACTCTACTGGGGGTATTCTATAGCCCCCTGGTAGCAACAGAGATACCGAGGAACAGATTGGAAGGCATATTATGGAAAGGTGCAAAAATAACTGGGTTGTTATCACGGGTGAATTTAACTTCCCGAATACTGATTGGCTGTTGATTAGTTCCAAGTGATTAGATCGGGCAGAGTTAGTTAATTGTGTCCAGGATGGATTCCTGTCACTGTATGTCGACAGACCGACTAGGAGGAATTCCATACTAGTTCTAGTATTAGGTAATGAACTGGGTCAGGTCAGAGATCTGTCAGTGCGTGAGCATCTGTTGGACAGTGAACACCGCTCTCCGACATTTAGTATTAACATGGAAAAGGATAGAATCAAAGAGGATGGGAACGTTTTTCATTGGGGAAGGGCAAATTATGAGCTACAGGCTAGAACTTGTCGGTGTGAATTGGGATGATGCTTTTGCAAGGAAATGTACTATGGACATGTGTCGATGTTTAAGGATCTTTTGCAGGATGTTAGGGATAAATTTGTCCCGGTGAGGAAGATAAAGAATGGCAGGGTGAAGGAACCATGAGTGACAAGCGAAGTGTAAAATCTAGTCAGGTTGAAGAAAGCAGCATATATGAGGTACAGGAAGCAAGCATCAGATGGGTCTATTGAGCAATACAGGACAGCAAGAAAGGAGCTTAAGAAGGGTCTGAGAAGAGCAGGAAGGAGGCATGAGAAGGCCTTGGCGAGTAGGGTAAAGGAAAACCACAAGGCATTATTCAATTATGTGAAAAACAAAAGGATGACAGGAGTGAATTTAACACCGATTAGAGATAAAAGTGGGAAGATGTGCCTGGAGGCTGTGAAGTGAGCGAGGTCCTCAATGAGTACTTATCATCGGTATTCACCACTGAGAGGGAACTTTATGACGGTGAGGACAATATGAGTGAGGTTGATGTTCTGGAGCATGTTGATATTAAGGGAGAGGAGGTGATGGAGTTGTGAAAATACATTAGGACGGATAAGTCACCGGGGCCTGATGGAATATTCCCCAGGCAGCTCCATGAGGCAAGGGAAGAGATTGCTGAACCTCTGGCTAGGATCTTTATGTCCTTGTTGTCCACGGGAATGGTAGCGGAGGATTGGAGGGAGGCGAATGTTGCCCCCTTGTTCAAACAAGGTAGTAGGGATAGTCAAGGTAATTATAGACCAGTGCGTCTTACGTCTGTTGAGGGAAAGCTGTTGGAAAAGATTCTTAGAGATAGGATCTATGGGCATTTAGAGAATCATGGTCTGATCAGGGGCAGCCAACGTGGCTTTGTGGAGGGCAGATCGTACCTAACAAGGCTGATAGAGTTCTTTGAGGAGGTGACCAGGCATATAGATGAGGGTAATGCAGTGGATGTGATCTACATGGATTTTAATAAGGCCTTTGACAAGGTTCGACACGGTAGGCTTATTCAGAAATTCAGAAGGCATGGAATCCAGTGTAGTTTTGCCAGGTGGATACAGAATGTGCTTGCCTGCAGAAGGCAGCGGGTCGTGGTGGAGCGCGTACATTCGATTGGAGGGTTGTGACTACTGGTGACCCACAAGCATCTGTTCTGGGACCATTACATTTGTGATTTTTATTAACGATCTGGATGTGGGATGAGAAGGGTGTGTTGACAAGTTTGCAGACGACACGAAGGTTGTGGTGTTGTAGATAGCGGAGAGGTTGGCAAAGATTAGAGAGAGACATTGATAGGATGCAGAAGAGGGCTGAGAAGTGGCAGGTGGAGTTCAACCCGGAGAAGTGTGAGGGGGTGCACTTTGGAAGGAAAAACTCCAAGGCAGAGTATAAAGTAAATGGCAGGATGCTGGGTAGGGTGGAGAAGGAGAGGGATCTGGGTGTACATGTCCACAGAACCCTAAAGGTTGCCTCACAGGTAGATAGGGTATTTAAGAAAGCTTATGGGGTGTTAGCTTTCATAAGTCGAGGGATAGAGTTTAAGAGACGCGATGTAATGATACAGCGCTATAAAACTCTAGTTAGGCCACATTTGGAGCACTGTGTCCAGTTCAGGTCGCCTCAGTATAGGAAGGATGTGGAAGCTTTGGAAATGGTACAGAGGAGATTTACCAGGATGCTGCCTAGTTCAGAGAGTATGGATTACAATCAGCGGTTAAGGGAGCTGGGGCTTTACTCTATGGAGAGAAGGAGGATGAGAGGTTACATGATGGAGGTGTACAAGATGTTAAGAGGAATAGGCAGAGTGGACAGCCAGCGCCTCTTCCCCAGGGCGCCACTGCTCATACAAGACCACATGGCTTTAAAGTAAAGAGCGGAAAGTTCAAGGGAGATATTAGAGGAAGGTTTTTCACTCAGAGAGTGGTTGGTGAGTGGAATTTCACAGATTATTCGTAGCATGAAAATTGCATTTCTGGTTGCAGTGTTTTCCACAAAGCCGCATTGTTCTTTGCTGATTTCACGTTTATAATAAAGTTTTGCTCACATCATGATTACTCTGCGAATAGTTTTTGCCATGTGGTTCATCAGTCTTATTGTACGATGTATATCACAGACTGTTGCTCCCTCTTTCTTTGGAAGTGTGATGAACATTGATTTAAATAAATCATCAGGTATCTCCCCATGATCATAGATTACATTTGCCATTTGTTATTTTCCCTATTCCAAACTCTTCTGAGGCCAAGATCATTTCAATAGCGATGATGTCTGGACCAGTTGCTCTGTCATACATTGTGCATGTTTATAGCTGTTTAAATTTCTGATTTTAGAATGTTAATTCCTTCAAGATTCTTCTTTATGTACAGTTTTTTTTTTCTCTTTGGTCTTCAAGAAGTTCTTTTATATATCCTGTCCATCTGCTTAGGATTTCGTCTTTGCTCAAAATTAAGTTACCGTCTTTTGCTTCGATGCATCCAATTGCTGAGCAAGGTAACTTCCACGTTCGTTCTTTAATCTTACTGTGCATCACATTTGTTTCAGAGTTTGTAGCGTTTCTATCTCTGAGCATTCTTCTTCCTTTTCCGCTCTTTTCGTGGGATGGTTTGTTTTGCAGCTTCATCAGTATGTCCCAGCAAGCTTTGCCTCCTTCATCCTGCAGCAACTGAAAACGGTGTTTCACCTTGGTTGTGTAGTCTGTTTTCAGATGATGGGTGTTTTGTAGTTGTTGATAATTCATTAGCTCTGATATTTTTAGTTTTAATTTTCTCATCTTCATCTTCATTTTGCAAATGACTGGTATGTGGACGCTCCCACAGAATCTGTTATTGATTGTTATGGAATCGATTTAATTTTTGTTCTTCCCATCTCGGCTTCTCCATGTCCATTTCCTTCTTGGATGTTGTTTAAACCAAGTGTTGGTGGCTATCTGATTGTTTGTTTGACACCAGGATATAAGATATTCCCCTCTTTCGTTTTTTTCTCCCAATCCCTGGTCTCCAACAATATGGCCTTCTCTTCCTTCACCAACTTTTGCATTGACGTCGTCCATGACTAGGACGACTTCTTGTGATTTGCATTGTTCTAGTGTTTAAGGTAAGGGGAGGGAAGTTCAAGGGAGATATTAGAGGAAGGTTTTACTCTCAGAGAGTGGTTGGTGCGTGGAAATCGCTGCCTGAGTCAATGGCGGAGGCAGATACACGAGTGAAGTTTAAGAGACTACTAGACAGGTATATGGAGGAATTTAAGGTAGGGGGTTATATGGGAGGCAGGGTTTGAGGTTCGAAGTGAACAACAGAAGACACTGAATGGAGAAATTGGACAGAGATAGTCATGAAGTTATAGATTATTACTACAAAGAAGTAGGCTCTTTCACCCATCTTGATCTTCCCTCTCTGATCTTTCGCTTCGTCCCATTTGCCTGCAGTCTCGGTCCGTCTCTCATGCACGTAAATAGACAGCCTTCCCTGTAATGATACAATTGAATCCGCATCTACCACTTACACTGGCAGATCCTTCTACACTCCTCGACCCTCTTAACGAGTCCGCCTTAGCACGCACCTCTCCTGAATATTTCAACTTTCACCCCACAACTATGAAGTAGTTTTAGATTCACTAAAAGAATTGGGGAGATCTGCGAGCATCCATCCTTTCAGTAACTCTCACAAATGTGTATACTTCTGTAAGATCTCCATTCATTGTCCTGCCGTCAAGGGAATAAATTCCAATTCAACACTTCATTCAAATTCTTGTCCTCAGTTCGCGAACTCCTGCTTTCAAATCATTGCTACACACTTTGAAGATAATTGATATTGCAAACCGATATTCTGTCTACGTTGTGTTGTACAGCTTCATCCTAACGTACAAACGCCTGTACTCAATGAACTGACTGTGAAGGTCAATGTGATTGGAGATCAATTCAAGCCGATCTACCCTTGACGCTGCTTCCCTGACATTATCGATTTGTATTCCCAGGTCTCATTCTGCAAACTAAATTCCACCTATTTCATGTGCTTCTTAAACTGCTGTATCTCTCCACACAATGCAGCCGAACTCATACTTGACTCGATTAAATTCCGTCTGCCATTTTCCAACCCATTTTCCTGGCAGTCAACATCAAGCTATAAACGTGAATAGAGCGTCTGGCTGGAAAAACGCCCACAATCTAAGATTCATCCTAATTATTGTTCTGATTCATTTTTCTACATCTAAGTCATTAAGATACATGATAAATAACAACGGACTTAACACCAATCCTTGCAATACACTTGTCACCGTCAAACAATCAACCATCTGCTCTCTGCTAATCCAGAGAAGAACGTTCGTCAATCCGTTCACATGCCGCAGATATATTCGTATGGGCGCGTAATTTTTTATTATGAAATGTCCCTGGAATATTGTTCTCGACGTCGTTTATCTGCTTAGAAGAACATACGTAGGACATCTTGTGAAACATGCCACAAGCTATTATTGTGACTTTCGTCATTCGAATGAACGGAAGTGACTAGAACAAGCGAGAAATAATGAACCTATCTTCCCCTTCAATAACGTGTACTCCATTTCACCTGCCGAGCTACTGTCCCGACCCCAACGTTGGGAGCGAGTGCACTCCGCCGATGTGTCAAAATTATTCTCTTGGAAGGTGATTGTCGATGTTATTTGTTCGGGATGATTGTCTTTGTTAGAAACAACACAGATAAGAAGATGTCTCATTTCAACAGCTGAAGCCTGGTGCCTTGGAAATTAAACTGGCAACGCTCATGTTAATTTATCTTTAAAAGCTAACAACTTGTAACAGCCTTGGGGATACGAATTCATGGCACTATGACAGAGTGAAAAAAAAAAACAACTTAATGCATGTGTTTGTGTAGCTGGTTGTCCCTAATGAGACTTATGTGATAACCACACTAATTGCCTCAGTGGAATTATGCTAAATTGCATATAACCCTGTAAAAACGATCGCCGGTCCATACGAACCTTTGGAACTTTCCGTACACCGGAACATTGCTTCAGATGGAATATGGGATATCCAACGATTTACTACATCGCGGGTGTTTTCTATCCTACACTTGTAGCGATCGGTGTCCCTGGTAAGATACTGGAGCTGGTCACTCGATGTATAGCGCAGTCCTCTTGGTTTTGTTCTGCTGCGCTGTTCGGAGAACACCAAAGATGGTACCATCGCCTGAATTCTGTTTCCAGAATTGAGAATTCAAGCATCTGATATTTATTTTTAATTCAGTTTCCTTATTTTCCGGATACGATGTTTTTTCTTCTCTGTTGTGAAATATGTTTTTGCCGATAGTTTCATAGTTGGGCCTTGCTCGGCTTTCTGCAGCGACAGTGGCCTGTTTTCCAGATCGGCAGCTTTTTCCAATGTCTGGCCAGTCGAATATCGACACGCAGATCTGTTCTTCCATAAGTCACTAAATTATGACTTATGCTGTAAACCTCCTGAATTTCACTACAAATAATCACTTCAGCTGTTCCACTTCTTATAATGGAAATGCCGCTGCTTATGGTGATGTTTTCTGGAGCGATCGACCGGTAGGTGAGTCGTGGATACCAGATGCCTCGCTCGAAACTGTCGAAAAGTCGCCAGTCCATTGTTGTCCCCCAGTAGGAGTCTAGCAATGGAGCAGGCTCACATTGAACCTTTGCTTTACACTTCCAGAAAACATGCCGTGCATAGTATTGGAGGAATGGTAGGCATTCAGACAGTTGCAGCTAACGAGAATCCTGTTTTGTTTCTAATTTCTTGTAGTTAATTTAACGGCGATTGTGATCCTATCTCGGGGAAAATGCGGACTCTCCAAATGCATCATCCGTTACCTGGTTGGAATGGCAACAGCGGATCTGATGGTGGTTATAGTTTTCGCTTTTGTGCAACAGACCAACAATATCTACATTTATTCCCGATCCTTGCTCATCACTCCTGTATGCGCAGTGACAGTTGTATTATATGTTGTGACGATGGATTGTTCAGTTTGGTTTACGGTCAGCTTTACCTTCGATCGTTTCATCGCAATATGTTGTCGAAAGCTCGGGCAACGATACTGCACTGAGAGAACAGCTACGGTGATTATGGTGACGGTGGTTACACTGAGCTGCGGGAGAAGTGCCCCGTTTTACTTCGCCATTGAACCTTATGTCATGATTGACAACATACCTTGGCGTTGCGCCTTGACAGATGAATACGCTATTTTACCCGTGTGGAAAGGATTAGAATTACTGGATAGCATTTTAACACCGTTGCTACCAATTGGCTTAATTCTAGTTTTCAATGGTTTAACAGTAAGACATATCATTGCGGCAAATAGAGTCCGCAGAGGCCTTCGAAACAGCAGTGATAATCAGAAGGATGCCGAGATTGAAAACCGCAGAAAATCGATGATTCTGTTGTTTGCTATATCAGCTAATTTCATATTATTTTGGATGCCCTATGTAGTTCATTCTCTGAAATGGCAAGCGGAAAACTTTTTTTTTGAGGACAAATATTTGAGTTCCCCGGTATATATACTACAGCAATTTGGGTTCATCTTGCAAATTCTGAGTATGTGCACCAATACTTGTATCTATACACTGACTCAGAGAAAATTCAGAAAGGAATTGAGGAAAGGAATGAAGTATGTGTTTACATTAAATGGTCATCTATGTAGATAATGCCCACTCCAATTACAACTCAGTGCAGAATTCGAATAAAACGGTTTCAAAAGGAGTATATTTGGAAATTATGTCATAAACTCAAACATTCGTGTCCCGAGTCATCCTGAAATAAATGGATTCCAAACTATCACAGAGACTTTTCAATCATCCGGGAAACGCTAATGCAGCATAGAAGGCACGACTAAAAGTCTCCGGGACAGCTTCAGCCACCATGCCATCAGAATGATTAACTCACGCTGATCCGAATGGTTTTCTATGCTACATTGACTTTTCCATTGATATTAATTTATTATAAATGATTAGCATTGCAGATTGTACATTTAGACGAAGAGGTAACAAAAGTAAGACTAGCATCCATCCCAATTGGTTAACAAATGAATACAATTCTCATTATCAGTAAGTATAACCCAAACAGGTTGCGAGAGAAAGCACTCTCTCAGCAGAAAGCATTCCTACTTTTACTTAACAAAGAAGCCATTTTGATTAACATACGGAGTAAAATAAGAAACTCCCTACTCTCTTCACCCAGCAACAAAAGCTCATGACATTCACAGAGTTCCCCAATTTATGTTGCAAGGCACGAAACCCAACCAAGGTGCAGAAAACAGTGACATAACTTCGCAGGGCGGTAGAGATCACAACATTTAGTTCTCCCGGTGCTGCGTATGTCAATCGCTCCGTGGAGTCCCTACTTCTCGGAGACCTCCGTACATCCACTGCCGACCCTTCCGGCTCAGACACCCCGGGGGACATCCCAGGTCTACCTGTTGTACCCTCACTGGTTCCCTCTTCACCTGAGAGCCCACTGTTTCGTGTTCAAGGTCCATCTGCTCTCGCCCCCCCCCCCCTACTGCCGACTGTACCTCAGTCTGCCCCTCCACTCTCTCTCCCCCAATGCTGGCTGTATCTCATTCTGCCCCTCAACACCCTCCTTCCTCTTCAACTCAGCGGAGGAAGGGCCAGGAGCCTCTACTTCCGGTATTGGGGAATTAGCGAACGGAAAGCGGTGCCACACATCTGAATCGTCGTCGTCGGAAGCAGTATCCCTTTCCGGGGTGAGGACTCCGGAGTATGGCACCTGGTGCTGTTTTCATGGATAGAAACCAGTAGTCTAAGAGGACAGGATTTATCCCAATGCATCAGTCTCAAGCTTCGAACTGACCTTGTATATATTGACAAGTAAAACAAACTCATGTGATTGTTGTGATTTTGCATAATTTGCCCTGCATGAAAGATCACAGAAATGCAACTGTTGCAAGTGCCGAGAATCAGAAATGAAGCACAACTCAGGTACAGAATCACAGAAGTTGTTCATGTTCTAGTTCTTAAAGTAAACAGTCTTAGTTACGTGATGGAGAAACGGCGGCCCAAGCGGTTCATGTCATCTAAGCTATCTTCATTTGCCGCACTCTGGACCTTATACCGTTAAGGGATTCCTATCCATGGACTGTCCAAATACATTTTGAATGTTCTGAAAGTGTTTTCCCTCAAACACATTCTCGGGTACTTCTTTCTATTTACCTACCCACATAATCTGTTAAAGTGGTCTCTCCACTTCGTATTAATTCTCTCTCGTCACTTTAAATCAATGTCCATTAGTAAATGATTCTCTCTAAACTTCTTGTCGCTGGAAAGTCAGCGGAGGCAATGCATTATTATTAGTCTGGTCAGTGACGGGCCTGGATTATCAATGTCGTCATCACCATGGTCAGCAGTGACATTGTCAGAATGTGCGCACTAATTGTTCTGGAAAAGTAGCAATTAAAATATTCTTCATGACAGGAAACAACATTAAACTTCTGTTGTACAATATCAAACACTACCCATCATTGCACAGTAAGTGACTCAATGAAAACACTTCTTGAATCCCAGACCAATACTTCTATCCACTGAATACAAGCGGCATATGTATATACAACCTCCGTTTCTGTTCCCCGGATCCACATACGAGTCCAGATTTAACTTTGAACGGATGGTCAATACAATGTTTGTGAGAGGACTTGGTTGTAATGTACCAAATTCCGGTTGGTCTTACAAAGGACAATATATGTCGGAAGCTGGGAAATGGCAGGCGGAAAAGGCAAAGAGCTGAACGAAAAGGGTATCTCCTCCACCTGTTTTCATCCCTCACTTTCTAGAGTTGTCTATATTCATCCGGTTGTGCTTCAGGTTACAGATCATCCGGCAGTGACCACTTTATTCTGTTACTTGCAAGGTTTTGTCTCATTCGAACAATATTCTAAAAAATATATATTTCAAAGTCTTTGTAAAAAGTCTCAATTTTATTGTACACCAACATATAACTGAGCGTATCTCGTAATTCTGCAAGTGCCGAACTATAACGGGTTAACTACACCTCACCTTGACTGTAATTAATCTGACTAGTGATGTACAATAATTCTCTCTTGTTGTTCTACACCATCTGCTTGAAACATCAGAATGCTTACAATTTTATTTGCCGCATAAAGCACGTTTTTTCCCCAAAGATTAAGAATACCTAACGTATGTTTACACGTATGCAGGGTATTTTAACAATTATATTCACTATTTTATTGCTGGTATGAGACATCAGAGGAAATCATATCGGTTGTGTAAAGGTGATGAAAGCTCGCCATTCTCATTTCCCCCGGTGATTTCCATTATCTAAACCTACTGAACTCAAGCTGCATCCATTTTTGTCATTGAGGTTCTTTACCCGCGAACCCACTAAATATTTGTGTGTACCAGGACTTGCAAATAAATAGCACTGAATTTATTTTAAATAGACAAAAATAAAAATGTGTGGGTGCCCAGAAATATAAACATGGCCTAATATGATGATCGAAAAATACAGTGAATATTTATCCTTATCCGATGGGTCACACCTGTAATGAGTATGAAAATAACAACAAAAGCCGAGGTTAAATGTCTTTATGTTCACTGATGTTTCAGTCACTCGTTGGTACGTTGACCTTCTAACTCTCCCCTCTGAACGATAAGTTGCACGGGCATTCTGTTCATATCACATAGCCATCCTCTGCTGTGCATGCTACTATAAATGTCATTAATAATTAGAATGTGCAGTTTTGATTCTGCAGACTGGAATTCGTGTTTTATTTTATTTGCTGCAAGGGAGCGGGCATTGACAAATAAATACATAACCAATATGTTCTGATATCCAGCGACAGCGTCATCATTGATTGCAAGACATCATCACTGGTAGTGTGGTTTCTGCTGAAGAGCATTTTTTATATATAGAGAGATATTAATATGGTTTAATGGTCATACATCTTGCTTTCGCTGCGTCCATCATGATGTTGGACAAGCAATTACTTTACCAGCAGACTTGGAGATGTTTCTGAATAATCAGTGATACTCTCTATGTGAGAGATCCTGCGACCGAATGGGATGTGATAGTAACGTTGTAGAATTGGTGGATCCGGACAAGCAGAAACATTATCCACGTGGTCGCTGACATGTCAGAATAAGCACTGAAAACACCGTGTGGTCAGTGATGTTCTTGTAGACCTGTGACAGTCCTGTTCATTGCAGTTATGGATTCTTTGGAAGCAAGGAAATAACACCTTTTCACTCCCCTCAGCCGAGAGAGAGAATCAGATTTTCATTGGTGTTCTCCTTCTCAATCTATATATCTATTTCAGTATCTAATGGTCAATTCATATGCCCCCATTGGCAATGAACAGAAAACGTCTTTCTTTGAAATAGCCGTGCTGACAATTTCCATGGAATATGCAGAATCAGAACGAGCAAACGGATGTATACTTGAAATGATTGTTAAAATCGTGCAAGGTAAAATACTGGAAGAATATCAATGGGTTATGTCCCAGCTGATTTTGTTTCTTCTTTTATTTCTAATTCCTTTTTTTATCGGTGTTGATTGTCCGTCGTTTCCGACTTTTGAGGGATGAATTTCACAGTGAAAAAATCCGTTGTGCCGAGGCAGTTCTACTTTCTCTGCCTCAAGATGCTTGATCCAATGGCAGGAAAAAACTTCACGATTGGCGATTTCCTGGGCTATGGCGGATATTCATGACGCTTTTTGTACCTTGTTTTGCCCTTCGCTGTTCATGAAGCGTTGCTGCACCGCCTTCTGGGGTGTTTGATCATGTAGTCGATCTCATCCGCCGAGCCCGGGAACTGTCTGCACATGCTGGGTTAAGCAAATCTCGAACTCACAGTTGTTTGTGTTTCCCGGCTACACTCACCTGGTTCAGCCCGTCTGTCGAAGCGCCGGACCAGGGTTTGCCACTGTCCGATACAAACAGTTACTCGGAGCCACATAAGAGCTGAGCGTCAGGAGTGAAATAATAGTGGATGAGCTGCTTTCAGGTAGAGTACGACAGGCCCGCCACCAGAGGCGCAAATAATTTACCGTTTATAACATTTTTAAATGGGTCTTGCAGATTCTACTTTGGCACGAAACTTGAGCTGCTAATTTGAAAAATATAAATAATTAGTCTCTTTCTTAGCTTGTACAACTTGCACTAAATAAGTAACAGCTCTGAGCTTTGGCAAAGCACAACAGTTCCCTGTAAAGGACAGGGAGTTACTTTTTCAAACCGGTAGAATGAAGGATATGTATATGCGTTACTGAAGGTGGAAGAGCCAAGTTTCACTGAGCCGCGAGTATTTCAATGCTGGTGGTAGCTGATGCTATTTAGCATAATAATTTTTTTAGGGTATTTGTTTGACGAGTACAAAATCAGCATTTTCATGATGAGAATGACAGTGATTGTATACACCGGGAGACACCATTTGGAATTTTGTTGCAGAGTTGGCAGAACAACACTTCATAGCAGGTAAATATACCGTTTAGCTCGAGCCGTTATGTAACTCCATTTAAAGATACTGAAAAACCATCCTCACTTTTGTAAATTCGTCGTTTTCCTGCATTCCCATTTACTTCATATCGTGATCGTCATTTTTTGCAAGTTTCATTGTTTGATTTTAAAAATCATTTGCCTGACGTTCGATTGACTGAACGACATTATGCCCCTGAAAGAGTAAATATTTCTCAACATCTATGCTTCACTTTCTGGAGAATGTGAGAAATAGATATCGATACCTTTCTCAAAAGACCCTGTAGTATCCGTATTCACCAGCGTAGCCGCCAACCCATTAAGCACACTCACCACTCTCTGTAAAAAAAAAATACCCCTGACATCTCCTCTGTACCTACTTTCAAGCATATAGAATGTGCCCTTTCGTGCTAGCAATTCCAGCCCTAGGAAAAAAGCCTCTGACTATCCACACGATCAAAGCCTCTGATCAACTTACACACCTCCGTCAGGTCACCTCTCATCATACGTCGCTCCAAGGAAAGAAAGGCCGAGCTGACTCAAGCTATTCTCATAAGGTAGGCTCCCCAATCCAGGCAGCATCATTATAAATCTTCTCTGCAACCTTTCTGTGTTTTCCACATATTTCCTATAGTTTGGGAAAATAAAATCTTCCTGCTGTTACCCAAAGTACTTCCTGCATTTCTTCTCCGTAACTTCCTCCGTCCTCAACGGGCACCTTACGAGGGTAAAATTACTTGCACGGCCCCCAGACCCGTCTGCGATTTCTGCAGGTTTCACGTTACTCCCATGTCCACGATCCCTTCCAACTGATCTCCTTTCTGGCACTTATCACTGCAGGCGTTACAAGTGTCCTACCAGGTTTGAACTGCTCAGTAATCCATTTGCAGCTGACGTGGAAAGCGCACCAACCAACATACAAATGGAGCTGATGAAACTCCAGTGTAGTGACACACTCAAGGTGAAGTATGTCTCGGTGGGCGCTGCACAGTTTCTACGTTTCATTCTCGACACAATGCCCCAGCTGCGTACCCAAGCTGCTCAAATGCTCCCTATGTTTGGCAGCACATATCTGTGTGAACAACTGTTCTCTTTGATGAAGATAAACAAAACATCACACAGGAGTCGTCTTTCTGATGAACACCTTCACTCAGTTCTGAGGATTTCCTCAGCTCAGAGCCTGACTCCAAGCATTGATGAACTTGCATCCAAGATGAGATGCTAAGTATCTGGCTTCGACTAGTGTGAATCACAGAGTGTTGGCCTTTGGAAAATTGTTTTCATTAGAAATTACTCCGGAAAAGCTGCAGATAAAGCCATAAAAAATAAATGCAACTGATTTAAATGTCAATCTTTAAACTAAAGTAAATTTAAGTTTAAACTGATTTAAACTGAAATAAATGCCAAAATAATTTAAAAAAAAGGTACAAGTCGAGGGCCGGACTGGTTCAGCGTTTATTGCAAAACATACTGAAATGAATTTATTACACATATTAACCTGGAACTAACAAAGCTTAGGTTATTGCCTACTAAAACAACATTGAACATTAAATAAATAAAAAAATCAGCTGAGGCTGCAAAGGATTACTGAGCAGTTCAAACCTGCAATTTTGGGCTTCAAAGTCGGAAAATCGCCGTGTGAAGTCGGCACCAAGTATGCTAAGTTTTTCAGTAAACTTTGCATGTGGGAACACTGCGGTAGAAACCTGTTTTTTTTCATAGTTTGGCAACACGGAAAATGGCTCAAGTTCTTTGCTGCATCTGCGTCTCCCACAGGCGCAGCATGGTTTTAAAAACCCACACTGCAGCGTACATGTCTGTGATCACACGACCCCGCCCCTGAAGCTGCAGGTTGAGCGCATTGAGATGGCTCGTGATGTCACACAGAAACGCCATTTCACAGAGCAACTTTTTATCCCGGAGCTCTGTTGTGTCTTTCCTTTTGCTTTCCATGTACTGACAGATCTCCTCACGCAACTCGAAACATCTTTTCAGCAATTTTCCTTGGCTTAACCATCACACCTCTGTGTGATAGGGCAAATCATTATATTCTGAACCCAACTCCTCCAGAAACGACTTGAACTGGCGGTGATTTAACCCATGTCTCTAACTGCTCGTGTTATGGTGCTCATTATATGTTCCATTTTCAAGGCTTGCCACACAACGATTCCTGGTGTATGATACAGTGATAAGCTGTCTACTCACCTGCGCCATTTTCCTCCCGCATCTTCTCCCGGGTCCTGCACACCAATCCAGTCTTTTGACCGCACATCGCGGGCGCTCCATCTGTCGTCAGTCCCACAAGTTTATCCCAACGCAGCCTCATTATATTTACACATCTGGATACCTCATCAAAGAGATCTTTTCCAGTAGTTGTGCCATGCATTGATCTTAATCCAAAAGTTCCTCTGTTACACACATACTTTAGTCCACTCCACGAATGAAAATTGACAATTGGGCAATATCAGAAGTGTCCCTGCTCTCATCCACAGCAAGGGAATATGCGATGAAATCTCTTCCCTTCCCCACCAGCTGTTGTAGAGTGGTGGCAAGCTCACGTACACGGTCAACAACGGTGTTTCTGCTCAGGCTCACATTTAAAAATGCTTGCCTTTTATCTGGGAACACGACGTCGCCAACTTTCATCATGCAGTTTTTAACAAATTCTCCCTCGGTAAAGGGCCGGGCTGATTTAGCGATCACTGCTGCCACAATAAACCTAGCCTTTACAGCAGCCTCATTTTCTGCTTTGGTTTTTGTGAACATAGCCTGCTGTGACGCCAGACTTCTTTTCAACTCTTCTACCTTCTGGAGCTTCTGTTTCTTGTCCAAATGCTTGTATTTGTCGTGGTGTTTCGTTTCATAGTGTCGTCTTACGTTACATTCTATAACAGGTTATAGAACAGGTTTGCCTATAACAGGTTTGCCCTTTATATCTGCGAACATATACTCTGCCTCCCACCTGCCTTGAAAACCCCTGTTTTCAAAGTCCACCTTTCGTTCAGCCATTTTTGGGGTGAGGGATAGCTGAAAGTTGATCACATGTGACTAGCGCCATATGGATGCTGATGAGAGAGTAAGGCAAGCGCGAGCAATGCACTAGCAGTGCATTGTGGGATTTGTAGTAATAGTGATGCATGCAATATACCGGCGGGACAGCTCTAATAGAAAAAAAAATAATTAATGATATTCAGAAAATTTTGACATTTGACAATGTCAAATGTCACATTTTGCCACATTTGACCCCCGATCCGTAACCTCGTTAGTAAAAACCTCGTTTTTACCTCGTTAGTAATGGAGTTAATGTATATTTGTTTAATGTGATACCTCCCATATAGTCAGAGGGAGCAGCAGAGGATGATGGCTTTCGGATATTCTCCTAAACGTTCTGCATTTCTGAAGGTGTGAGGTTTGTTGTGCAATGGATAATTCTTGCTAGGGGCATTGTTAGTTGTAGAGATTCAGTATTACGCACCGAGACAGGTTTATTGATGTGACAATTATTCGAAGTGTATTTAACTGGCTTGGTGTGAATTGTACTGGTACCTTGACTCATGAAGCTAGGGTCGTTTCGCTTCTTCGCCTCCTTGCACACAAACCTAGTGAAATACTTAAGGGAAGAAATCGACCACCGCTCTCTTCGTTATACTCTGAGCCAGCAGACACTCACCTCTCGTGCAGCCCAAATGGAAGTTTGTCCACGATTGGTTTAATTCCGTATGGAGTATCTATGTATGACAGGCCAGTTAAATAGTTATCTTCTTTAGCGCCTGAAATCTCCATGAGTAGATACTGAGCTCCCTTAGCTTAGTGTGGTCTTTGGCTGACACCTTAGGAAAATTTTCCATTCGTCGAAATAGTGCCGTTTCAATAATTTCAGGGGCCGCATAACACTCCCGAAGCCTCTCCCATGCTTTGTGTAAAGCTAGCTTGGGGTTGTTGATGTACACTGAATGTATGCGTCTCACCTGATCGCATGATTCTTTCTCCAGCCATTTAGTCATAAGATTCAACTCTTGGGTTGCTTCGAGCTGGACTCCGCCGATAGCGCTGGCGAATGAGGAGTACCATGCACGGTAATTTTCAGGCTTATCGTCAAACTGGTATAATCCTGAAGTGAGGAGATCTTGTCGTGCTAAATACTGTGTCATGGGTTCAATTGCATGTGACATGCTGGCTGGGGGAATATGTTGGCAGGTATAAGATTGAGGGTGTACATTTGCTATGGGATTTGCTGTTCTGAATTCAGCCTTTGCCTCTCCTCTCGCCAAATCTGGTAAGTTTGGTGTCGAGAAATATTTGTCATCAGCCCTTTCATTCTTGAATTCGTCGCAAGGGTAAATTGTCTTCCTCGGATGGACGTGATGCAACTGGGCCTCTCTGTGACTGCTCATAAGGTGGGACGTTAGCATATAAACATGGAGAGGAAGAACTAATTTTCAAGTCCATTTCAGATCGGACGTAGTCGATTGTGCGTTCCAATCTGGTCCTTTCTGAAGTAGATTTGACGTCATTCAGAACATGCATTTCTTCAGCATTTTCTATTATCTCTGCTTCCACCCTGGCAGTTTCTGCTTCTCGGTGTAGCGTCAGCACTTCTAACTCTGACTCCATCCTTACCTTTTCCAACTGGTTTTCGGCTTCTCTGACAGCTGCTTCCTTTTGAATTTCGGCTTCTCTGACAGCCGCTTGCTTTTTTAAATTTGCTTCCTGTTCATCATATAGCTCTCGGATCTTAGCTGCTTCTGCTTTAGAGCTTGCATGGGTAGTCTTATTTGCTGATGCCCTACTGCTCCTGGCGCTGGATGTCAACGACTTGATGCTGGATGGCGATGCCATCGTCGCACTTGAAACAACTGGTAATGCCGCCTTTCCACTATAGTGTTCTCGCAAAGGTGTAAAATAACTCTGAACCAAACACAAAGCATAAACCAATCAATGAGGCTGTCCCAGTAAGACTAACCGTTTACTGTTTGCTCTTCCACATTAACGTATGGTGAAAACTGTCGATAAAACAATACAAAATATATACAGTATTTGTTTCCTTGTTGGCATCACATTCACATTATAAATACTTGCAAAAGTAAAACTACAACAACTGTATAACATTAAAGTGCAACATACAGGCAGAATCTACCTACGCCATTGACTGGCTTTAAATACACTTCAACACAAACTGTCCGCAACTCTTTAAATAACAAAGAACAAATACTTTATCAACCGTCATTATTTTTAACAGAATCAGCGTTAACATTTTTACTTCAACATATTGATTATCTTATGAACTTACGGCGTTGCTTCTCTGATGTTTCTAGTGCGTAGAAAGAAAACTTTTCTCGCGCTGATCCTGCACACACAACCCCCTCCTTCCCGTTTCTCCAAACCGGTATTTTCCCACAGGAAACGGCGAAACCGGGTGTGACGACATCGCATGCTGCAATTTACTTTAAACAACCTTAACTTTAACTAAAAATAATTACAAACGAATTACTAAAGCGAAAATATAATAAACTAAACGAATACCTTAAAGGCCATAAAATCTCTACCCACTTTCTCGAATAAAGGATCAACGTCCGCAACCTCCAATCTTCTGGAACCATTCCCGTCCCCATTGATGATGCAAAGATCATTGCCAGAGGCTCAGTAGTCTCGTTCCTCGCCTCCCACTGTAGCCTGATTCAGTCCAGGCGATTCATCCAACTTGATGCTTTGCCAAACCTCCAGCACATCCTCATTCTTAATATCTATATGCTCCAGCTTTTCAATCTGCTGCAACCCATGACTACTATCGCTCAGATCCTTTTCTATAGTGAATACTCAAGCAAAAAAGTCATTAATTACCACTGCTAATCCCTCCGGTTCCATAAACATTTTTCCTCTGACACAAATTTTAGGTCCTTTTCCTTCACGTCTTATTCTCCTGCTCTTCACATACTTGTAGAATGCCTTGGGGATTTCCTTAATGCCGCCCGTCGAGATCTTGTCATGACCCCTTCTGGCTCTCCTAATTTCCTTGTTAAGCTCCTTTCTGTTAGCCTTTTAATCTTCTAAATCTCTAACATTGCTTAGCTCTCAGCCTTTTGTTAGGTTTTATTTTCTTCTTGACCAGATTTATTACAGCGTTTGTACACCACCGTTGCTGTACCATAACTTCCCTGTCTAATTGGAACCTTCCTATACAGAGCTCTACACAAACAACCCCTGAATATTTGTCACATTTCATCCATACTTTTCCCTGAGAACATCTGTTTCTAATTTAAGCTTCCAATTTCGTTCCTCATAGCCACATAATTCCGCTTACTCTAACGAAACGCTTTTCTAACTTGTCTGTTACTAACTCTCCCCAATATGCTGTCGTAAATGCCCTAGAATTATGATAACTATCTCCACCCTATTTAAACATATTGCTCGAGAGAGATGCCAATCGATATCTGTGAAATTAAAACCTCCCATCAAAAAAAAACTCTATTAAGAACAACACAGCTTTCTAATGGGAAGATGGTGATTATTAAATATCAGTCTGAATGGAGAAATGAGAGGACGGGAGCTCTCCGCCGCACTATCAAGTCGCAATGAAGAGCAGAGAAACAGGGAGAGCTAAAGGAGCAATAATTAAATGCTATTTTTGTGGTCACAGGAGAAATATTAAGAGAGAATGCCTCAACCTGAAACGGGAAAGTGAAGAGAAAGGCGGTTTGCTCTTGGAGGGACCAGAAAGAGCGAGAACACAACGCAACATGGTGGATAAACCGCCGTCCAGGGAATTATGCATTAGAATTTATAATTATTAGAATTTATAATTCTAATACAGAAAACTTTACCATTGACTTTTTCGTTTATTGCTGAATCATTGGAAATATCTGTTGGAGTCGATGTTAGAATATCGGGAATATCGTTCTCAACCTGACATTTAGCCATCGAGAAGTCCCTCAGGGCAAAAGGTCTCATATTTTTCATATGTTCAACTGTTCAGATCATTACTGTTTGATCTATTTCCCTTAGAATTCTGTCTCTTCTTCGATATTTTATGTATGTCTTTTCATCATGTATTTTTCTATAGATTTGCTCAGTATGTACACAGAAAAAAAACAATCTCAGGGTGTAGGTGGAGACATGAAAGTATTCTGATAATAAATTTTGCTTTGGACTTTGATCTGTGGCTTATAGTATTTCTCCCGACCGTGGTTATAAAAGGCTCCTGAATTGCGTGTATTCCGTCTTTAAATCGGCGCCATTGTAGCTCAACTGATTGAACGCCTAGTTTATTTCCTTCTAATGCACTAGCTTTGCTTTTCTAAAATTCAATTCACTGGCTTTGATTTTTATTCATATACTGTACCTGAAAACTTCGAAACTAACAACGTTATGATTACTTGTTCAGAAAGGATCAGCAACTTTCGTACTCAAAATTCTACCCTAATTGATACAGAATATCAAATTCTGTCAGGACTTCCCTCTTGTTGGTGCATTAACATAACTAGTCAGAAAACTATTTATCAATCTGTCAATGAATTCTTTTTCCTCGGATCCTTTCGTCACTGGCTCTCCCTCTTAATACGAGTATTTGAGAATTTGAAGTCATCCATAACTATCACATCGCACTCAGAACTTGTTTTCTAAAAGTCTGATGGAGACGTAGGAAATGTTGAATTGTTCTCAGTTTGGAAAGTATGCTGTCATGGAAGAATAAAGGAAAATTATAATACTGTGATAAAGATTTGGATGATTAATCACGGGTAGGTATGCCGTGTGGAATTTAAACAGAGCCACAGTAGAGCGGTAGTTAATGTCGCCAGCAAGCTAGAGTAGAGCGGGTCTGATTAGAAGAAGCATTCAAGCATTGCGTGATGTGATAATCCGTCTTGAAGAGAAAGTCTTAACCTTAAATCGAAAGCAAATTTTTTACGAGAATGATGGATGCGAGGAGCGTAGAAATGATGCATGTGAATTAATTTCATTAAACAAACTAAAAACGTCTGAGCGATAATCAGCTTGTATCGAAGTGGAAGGATTGGGGAACTTGTGCACTGACTTAAACACATTTTGACTGTAATTCCGAATCATTATCAGGAAAAAAAAGACTAGAGATCACATGAGAAAGTATGTAAAGCAGACAGAAAAACAGTAGGATCAACTTGCTCTTTCACAGAAAAATGGCATTTGCTTTTGGATGTGAAATAGGAGGAGCCTTAACGATGGAAGTGGTAAGGCATCTGTTTCAATGGTACTCCCTTTACCGTCTTTTAATCGACTCTGTCCATTTTGAAACATCTGAACCGGGAAATGTCCAGAAGCCATTCCTGCCCATGTGATTGTCAAGACTCTGAGATAGTGCGGTGTAAATCAACCAATGTAACAATCATTGCCCAGTGTCCTGCCTTAACTGTATGACGTGAGCAATCATCCGTGGATTTTGCGATTGAAGGATGGTCAGGCACACGATTGTTTGAATTTATGACATATTTGCCAAACCAGTTTTATTTGGAGACTGCTGAATTGCAATTGAACATAGGTGTTATCTGCACAGATGGCCATTTAATGTAAATACGTACTTCATTCCGTTTTTTAGCTCGTTTCTGAATTTATTCAGTGCCAGTGCATAGATACAAGTATTGGTGCACACACTGAGTAATTCCAACATGAACCCAAATTGCTGTAGTATATATACAGGAGAACTCAGATATTTGTCCTGATAAAAATAGTTTTGCGCTTGCCATTTCAGGGAACGAACTACAAAAGGTATCGACAATAATATGAAATTAGCTGAAATAGCAAACAAAATAATCATCGATTTTCTGCGTTTTTCCACCTCGATATCGTTCAGATTATCACTGCTGCTCCGAAGCCCTCTGCGAATTCTATTTGCTGCAATGATATGTCTTACTGTTAACCCATTGAATACTAGAATTAAACCGATCGGTAGCAGCGGTCTGAAAATGCTATCTAGTGTTTCGTATATTTTCCACAGCGGTGAAGTAGCGTATTCGTGTGTGAAGGCGCAACGCCACGGTATGTTGTCAATAATCATGTAAGGCTCTATGGCAAAGTACAAGGGAACACATTTCCCGCAGATCACTATAACCATCGTCAAAATCACCACCGTTGCTGTTCTCTCAGTGCAGTATCTTTCCTGCAGCTTTCGACAACATATTGCGATGAAACGATCGAAGGTAAAACTGACCGTAAACCAAACAGAACAGTCTATTGTTGCAACAACAAAGATAAATGTCAGAGAGCATACAGGAGTGATGAGCAGGGATCTGGAATACATGTAGATACTGTTGGTGTGTTGCACTAAAGCAACAACGATAACCACCATCAGATCCGCTGTTGCCATTCCAACCAGGTAACGGGTGATGCATTTGGAGAGTCCGCATTTTCCCCGAGATAGGATCACAATCGCGGCTAAATTAACTACGGAAATTTAGAGAGAGGGGGAAAAAACAGAAACATCGTTAGCTACAACTGTTTGAGTTCCCAATATTCTTTCGATGTTATGCAGGGTATGCATTTTGTGGGAATTGGGGAGTAGGAATCCAGTCTGTCTGGGCTGCGTCAGTGCACTACCGCGAGTTGACTATAATGGACTGGAGAGACAGTGGGCTGGCGACCTTCCGACAGTTCAGAGCTGATTTCCAGCACACACGTGAACGATCAACCTCTCCATAAACATCTGATGGGATTATAAGCAGTGGGAACAAAGTGGAAATAATGAGATAGAAAACACACGTTCTCTCTACCTGACATATTGAAGAGCAGAACTGCGTCTCGAAAATAGACTGGCCGATCATTTGAAAAAGCTGTCATATTGTTGTTGTAAAGTCGAAGTGTATGTATTGACAAAGACTTAGAACTAGAAAACCGTAGATCAGTGTGGATTCAGAAGTCCGATCAAGGTTAAATTATGATACTGTGCCAATATCGGCACCAACGTAATTGACAGGAAAAAATATACATGGAAAAATATGGAATTTGAAAACAAAGCTACCGGATGCTTGAACCCTCCATTCTAGAGAGAAAAAAAAAATCAGACGAGGATAGAATTTATGTTGGCGGAATGTCCGAGCTGTGCAGAGGAACAAAAGCAAGACGTTGGATAGACATATATCGACCAGATTCAATATCTTACCAGGGACACCAATCGCTACAAGTACAGGATGGAAAATGGCCGAGATGTAGTAAATCGCTGGATATCCCATATTCCGAAAGAAGTAGCGTTCAGTTGTACTCTATCCGCTCTTATGGATTGTTGATCGGTTTTATACATTTATAAGCAATTGAGAGGAATTCCACTGAGGCAATTAGTGTTGTTACCATGACAGCCACATCAGGGACGAACAGCCACACAGACAGTGACATTAAATGTTTTTTTTTCTCACACTGTCACTGAGTCATGAATTTGTCTTCTCAAGGGATGTTCCAAGTTTTAACAAAATATAATACGAGCATTGCCAATGTGATTGCCAAGACACGTGGCTTCAGCTTCAGAAGTAGAACATTCTCAGATCAGTTTTCTTTCTAACATAGGCTACCATCTTAAGCAAATAACATCGACAATCAAAATTCAAACAAATTTATTTTCTCATATTCAACCGAACACATCCGCCTGTGACATTGGGGTACCTGTCTTTAGCTCGGCAGGTGAAATTAAGTTCACCTTATTGAACGGGAAATGGCATCATTTATTTCCTTTGCATGTTCTGGTCATTTGGAAAGGCACAGATAGCAACTGATGACATGTATTAAAATAAAACACTCTACATGTGCGGTCTTCTAAGCATATAAAAGAGATGGACAACAATATTCCGGGGACTTTTGATAATAAAAGTTTACGCGCCCACACGAATTTAGCTGCGGATTGTGGACAGATTGATTACCGTTCGTTTCTGGATTAGCAGGGAGTGGATGTTTGACTGACTGTAACAAGGGTTCTGCAGGATTCATGCTGGGTCCTTTGAAAATTATCATGTATTTTAATGACTTAGATGACGATGTGGAAAACACAATCTTCAGAATTGATGATGAACCCGAGATTGGGAAGGTTTTTACAGGCAGGAACTCTGTCCAAGCTTGTACCTTGAAGTTGACTGGCTGACAAATGGGTTGAAAAATGTCAGATGGAATTTAATACACGCATGTATGGGGTGGTCTGTGAGGAAAGATACACCAGGTTAAGAAGTGTGCATAGTTGAATAGTGTGCAGTATTTAAAAAGAGATGTGGGGCTACAGAGCGATAATTCCAGGAAAGCAGCGTCACGGGCAGATCGTCTCGTACTGAGCTCGAATCACAGCGGCTTTCACAATCAGATCACTGAGCACAGGAGTTGAGACGTTATGTTGCAGCTGTAAAACACGTTGGCGAGTTTGTGGATAGAACATTCAGGTTCGTTCCGATCCGCTACCTACAGTTTTGAAATTTCAATAAGCTTGAAAGTGTGCAGCTGTAAATTGAAAGGAGGAGTTCAGGGACTGAGGACAAGAGTTAGAAGGATAGCTTGAATATGTTAAGAATTTATTCCATTGAACTTATGAAGATTAATGATGATCGTAGAGGAGGATATAAAATTGTGAGCGTCACATACAGACTGGGTGAATGCCCGGAGGTTTCCTGCATCCTCTGAGTGAATCTACAACTGAAATTCATAGGTTTGGGTGAAAGTTGAAATATGCAACAGGGATATGTGGTAAGTCCTATTCACTGGGAGGGTGGAGCGTTTGTGCTGGTTGCAGATTCAATTGTATCATTTCAGTGAAGGTTGTGTAGATAAGAGAATGAGAGACGGACAGTGCTGCTAAGTGGGACAAGGTGCAAGATCACAGCGGGATGATCTAGATGGGCGGAAAAAAAACATTTCTCAGTCATAATAATCTATCAGTCCATGGTTATTTCCCTTTAATTTCTCTATGCAGTGTCAATAGTGTCTTCTCATTTTCGTCAGCAATCTAAGAATGTGCAGAACATATTCGCTGACTATTATGGTACTCGTACCGATGAGAGAGATCGGCGAGATCGTCGACTTACTGGCGGAAGGAGGGACAGAGAGAGAGAGAGAGAGAGAGAGAGAGAGAGAGAGAGAGAGAGAGAGAGAGAGAGAGAGAGAGAGAGAGAGAGAGAGACAGACAGAGACAGAGACAGAGAGAGAGAGAGAGAGAAACAGAGAGAGAGACAGAGAGAGAGAGAGAGAGAGAGAGAGAGAGAGAGAGACAGAGAGAGAGAGAGAGAGAGAGAGAGAAGGACTGACAGACAGATAGATTGATACTGGCATTGTCTACACTGTCCGCCCGACACACCCGTCTGACTTCTAGCTCTCCTTCACTGACTCAGTTTCCTTCTACCCACAGGGAAAGACTTCATTCGAATCCGATATGACCTTCAGTCCAGGTACAAGATATGAAACAACCGCACCTCTCTCAAACATATGGTGTGTTACAGAGCACCGACAGACCGGCAGCTCATCAGTTCCACAGTCTCAGACAGCAGAGACATTCAGTCCCACAATAAGCCCAAAATTCAGACACACGTTTCCAATACAACTGTTAAAGTGAACCACAGACAGTCAATCTTTCCATTGTACTCTGTCATCAGTGTGCTACAGGGAGGGACACACAAGCCCACACCCCTCATCCCCACCCACGGGGCTGGATGGACAGCAACAATAGCGTTGGAAGAGTTAGCGTGGGTTCAGAAAATGATAAACAGATGGAAAATTGGAAATGAAGGAAGTGGTGTAGGTGTAATGTAATAATTTTTCTGATAAGTACTTGGGATTGCGGTTAATGTACTTTTGTGGACAACAAAGTAATCCGTAGGTTAAAGACAGAGAGCCACAATAAATGGGCCGTTTTCGATGTTGGAAGTGGTGACGAGTGGGGATATACAGGGATTGGACTGAGTCCCCAGCAGTTTTCCCTACAGGGAAATGCGCTCTGCGCTTGGCTGACATTCCTTGCACTCCCGATTTCCACATATCCGTGTGCTCCTCCAAAACTGCGATGTCGGTCTCTCGTTGCTGAAGTGTTACCGTCCCGGCATATTTGGAAATCCTCGCTCATATAGTGTTTCTCATAATTTGAACTGTTGGATCTCCATTCCATTAGCTCTACGTCACCTGAGCTACAGGCTCAGCTCACTAATATTTGTCCCAGAATGCAGCTAAAATAATATCATGGTTCTGCCTACTACCCCTGCTTTTCGTATTTCTGTTTGTTTTAACTCTGACTGGTCCAGACCAGTTAAAAGACAACACCAGACAGTCCAACGAAATTACAGTTTGTTTATTTTGTTGGTATTGCAGTTTACAGCGTATGCAGCTACTCATCCATGAACCTTATATTTCCATTATCCCAGAGCAAGTATCAGTATAGAGACCACCAGAACGTAGAAACAAAAACAACCTGTTGGCTTCCCCTGTCCTTAATTAGACTTCAGTTTCGTCTGGCCAACATCTGCCTCCTCTTCACCCAAAGACTAATATCTTGGAATCATTATTCCCCACTCATTCAGTTGCCTCCCCAGAGGAATCCTCTGGAACCTCATTGAATAATTAAATTCTATATAAAATATTAGCGTTCACTAACTAAATTTGCGGAATTTATACTGTACGCATTCTTTGCTATTTCATGAAAGAATTGTCCTCGACTTGTTTCCATTAGTTCTGCCTTCCATCTTAATGGTTGATATACACTGAACAATCAATTATGAGGCTACTTTAAATTGGAATTACAGCATCATGTGTTACAATTCTTATCCACGGATATATTTGAACGTTTGTCCCCCAATTCCAAAACTTACACCAAAAGCCTGGTATCAGAATATTTCATTTGCCTTACCAGCGTATGTGTCAATTTGTCCAGTGTGTTCCGTCCAGTGATGCATTGTCTCCCTTGCCTCCTGCACAACACATGTCCAGGCTGCAGTCAAGTGAGGGATTGGTGGCAACTGAGTAACAACATATTCCCACAGATAGTCATTTGTATCAGTGCATTGGATCTGGAAGTTCTCCATCATTACGGTGCATAATATAAATTTCAGTCCTGTACCCCTTTATCAGATCGTATCACCCGTGTCCATTGAGAAGATACTATTTTTTTGTTGTTCACTAAGTGTTTTCCAAGCAGTGATATCACTGTTGACACAGTGGTCCGCCGTAGTGGCTCTGGGACAAACTTACTCCGTCTCAGTCATGGTTAACGTCATCGTAACGAAATACAATATTCTCTTCATGTAGAATGAAATCTGTAACGGGGGTGGGGGAGGCTTCTGATCTTATTTCCAGTGGAAATCTCAAATTACTTTAAGTCCATTTTTTTCTAGACCGTCTCATCTGGACTATCAGTTGTCTTTGGACTCAAGACTTCCATTTTCCCTCACCCAAATCTGTTTCGGAAAAGAGGATGAGCACAAGCACTCGCATATTTTCATTTATTTTTGATTTTTTGTTAACAAAGCTGCTCTTTTTCTCAGCATGAGTGAACTGAAAATCACCCTATTGATAGAACCTCACTCAATCTCGTTGGACAGTTGTTCCATTCTCAATTCACCCAAGTCAGAGCAGTCATGTACATCTGGTACCGATGATGATAGCATTCCTGTTTCCCCTCCAAACATTTCAGCTGGTTAATATGGTACCACCCACGTTTAATCTGTGAAGGCCAGTAGTTTGTACACTGATGGACTTTGTTTGCCTATAACTTCAGCCAGCCCCGCAAAAGCTTCGATTTAATAATGACGGTCAATGTATTCTAATCATCACTCTTTGTCCTTAGCAATTCCGAAACCAGTCTGACCTCTGATTCAAAGTAGGTTTTACTCTGTTGTTTCGCCTTCCCTTTTTGGTGGGCTGCCACATAACAGTCCTCTTTCATGGACTGTATCATTGTTGTACCCTCATTTATGACACAATTCAATTGATTTCGTGTTCCAACAACTTTCGTCCAAACATCTCCTCGAAACCTTTCATGTCCCATCCAGTGATAAATTTATAAGGGGAGTAACCTGTTGAAAATGCTAAAGTATTCCATATTATCATAAAAGCATAATGATGTCCCATGCTGTTGCACCATTGTTAAATCATAGTTTTTCTGTGTTCGATTCATCCTTTCCACACACGACCTCTTGATTGCAGTCTACGGGGTTTATGAAATCTCTGTATGATCGCTAAAAATACCGTTACATTTTCCATTATCTGGGCCGTGAAATGTGTGTTTTTGGAATACGGGGTCGTCACCAGCAAGTAAAGACCCTTTCCGAAAAGATTTTTGCAATGGCCTTTGCTGTGTCTGTCATAGCTGAGAATACCTGTGTGCCATAATCCGTTTCGATACTCCGGGCGAGACATAGTAAGTGAATATTTATCCACCCACGCCATAAAGCTATCCATTATTACCAGGACATATCTGCACCCTACTGGGGCGGGCGGTAAGAGAATAATTTAATCTATTTGTAAAGTAGAATATGACACTTCTACCGGTCAGGTGTGTTTGAAGGCCTCTCTTCTTTACATTTCAATGAGGACTATACTGTGCACAAATTAAGCAAATTCCTCACAGAATATCAGCACCATCCTTCTTCTTCGGCCACCAGCACTTCCCGGATCTCTTCTGGGGGGCGCTTGCATCCCTGGTGTCCCATGTGGTTCCCCTGGAACCACAAGCTTTTAGTCATGAAGGACAGCTCCATCTTTGGCAGATTGTCTCTTGTGTTCATCGAACAGGCAGTTTCATCACTGATTCCAAGCTGGCGAGTGTCTATTGTGAACCTGCAGCTACGATCTGGTTTCTTCACTGGCCATTTGGGTGAGGTATCAGTGGAGGTTACTGACCTCAGTACTCCTTGTTGTAGCAGCTTGTGTATTACCTTACCGATATCTTTCTCTATTTTTCATTGGGAAACACATATTGCTTCTTTGGGGTCTGGACCTTGAACGCACAAGCTGCAGGCCACCTTTCCGCAGTCATGCTAGTGCCCTGGAAATTTGTCTGAGTTCTATACACTAATTTGCTGCACCTTCTGTTCATTGCTCATCTCCTCCGATTTGATCCACAATTCAACCATTGTGCATATTCTATCCTCATGTTCTCCTATTGCGATCTAAATGTTGTGTATCTATTCATGCTAGTTGCATCTTCCAAATCATGCAATTAACTGGCTCAAAACAAATCCGGATTTGGCCATATAATCACCCCCTACTATATGTTCCTGCTACCTGGGTAACTTCACGAAAACTATTGAATGCTTCAACACTATGTCTCCTATTCTAACTTTCAATGGTACACTCATACAGTATGTCCCATTAATCCACGTGAGATAATATTACATTGTATCTTCCAATCTGTTTGCATTTTTTTTACATTAGTGGTGTTGACGGTGTTTTCGAGATCTGGCTGTGTCCATAACAAGTTAACAGGGTGGCCTAAACCTTCCACTAACCAGAGGTCATCCGGTTTCATCTTAATTTTTGTCACACACCCTTATAAGTGTGGTCTGATACCGTTATTGAACCTCAGCGTGCAATTCCATGGATGGTCGTTTGTCAACCATATTATTTTGTAATTTCGGTCTTGCTGACCCTTTCAAGGGCAAACTGCTTTGCTCTGCTCTTTCACCTCTCAGGTTCGGGCATTCTTTCTTAAGGTGTCCCCCTTGAACATTGTTGCTGGATTTAATTACCACACCTTTAGTTATCCCTATTCCTAGCCCTGTTCCATTTCGTCTGTCCTTAGTTGCCCTTTGATTGTCTGCCAGGGAGTTCCTCTTCCCTCATTTCCCCAGACCGACGGATATTTAATAGACATCACCTTCCTATTAGAGAGTTTTATTGGTATTTTTATCTCCTTTTCACACGCTCTACCCATGTTCCTCAGCACCCACGCCTCAGTATTTGTGGGTTCCAGTATCGTTCTATTTTCATCGGTACTGTGAGACGCAACTGTCCTCAACGATCTATTTGAGGTTTCTGTTTTTAAATGGTTCGGCTTTAATGCTGGTCTAAACCTACCTTGGAACACGGTCCATCAACTTAATGCAAATACAGTGCGACGTTCGCTTCTGCCCTCGTAATATTTGGCGAATGATTCTACCGGGTCCCCTTTGTCAGGACTCATAACAATCATCATTGCGTTCTTCAAACCATCACGTGTTCCTCCATCACGTCGTTGTATATCTTGGGAAGCTGAGTGTATATTTGGTTGCAAACACATTATAGTTAATTTCCTTTCTTCGTACTATTCTAGGTAATGTATTGCTCTCTCATGACCAGTTGATTGGAAAGGCTCTCAAGGATGTGCCGATATATTTACCAATTTTCTTCAGCTACTGCACCCAGAACGGTGTGGTTTATGTATGTCCTGATTTGAGTTGTTCCCCCTGCTGCCCCCTCTCTGATAGTTGATCGATAGTAGTATCCCCAGCAGTTTTCCCTTCACAGCCAGGGTAGCTGACAATCTCCTCATACTGCGCAATTATCCCAACTCGTATTTCTGAAGGTATCCACTCCAATTATAGAAATCCAAGTCCTTTGAAATTGCAGAGTTTCCGAATTCATGCTGTTAGAAACCGCCCTAGATCGCTTTGTGCCTCACCCACGTTGTCCGACTCGAGTCTCCCGGTGAACGAAAAACATTATCTTCCAGCCCACCCAGGAAAGTAAAGTCTGAATCACACCGTGCAGTAATGATCAGTCAGGTGCAGAGAATCTGTGTTTATCGACAAATGACTTTGATTGTCTCAACATAGGTTCATAAACTATCTGCCTGTGTGTATCCCATGAGATTCCCTGACTCACCATGAACAGTCAATGATGAGAAAATGTATTACCCCATCTCAGCATGGTGTCATCTCCACGTACCCGTCTTTTCCCCTTAACCCTTAAATCCCCTACTATGCAAAACTCTATCCAACTTTGTCTTAAATATATTCTCTGAGGTAGCCTACACTACAAATTTGGGCAGAGAGTTCTGCAGATTCACCAATCTCTGGGAAAAGAAGTTCCTTCTCATCTCCGTCCAACATCTAAATGGTGATGCCATATCCCTAAGTTCTGGTCTTATCTAGCAGTGGAAACAACTTTCCTGTCTCTATCGTATCCACCCGTTTCATAATGTGATATGTTCCTATCGCCTGAAACTCCAGGCCACAGCCTTCAAAAGACCCCTGGAAAGGAAGAAAATATATATTAAAGATTGAAATAGAGCTGTTTCGGAAAATGCAAGCAATGCAGTTTCCGTTAGGCTCCATCATCCTCAGCTCTGCCATGAGGATAATCACATGGGAAGTATCACACTAAAGGAATACACCTTCACTCCATCACTAAGGCGTTAAGGACAATAATTACCGATTGGAGGTGCTTGTGACATAGGTCCCAGTGTAGTCCAAGTCTGTTACTTAAACGGTGGGAAGCTAGATACTATGCAACAAATCAATCACTCAGTCTCAATCCTATCTTTGGTCACTGATTGGAGGTGAGAAGACGTTTAAGTCATTGGAGATTTGGTCACGTGATGAAGTCATGATCTGTTGAATATTAACTTGCGTAAGTTACATAACTATCAGCGTCCCTTTGCTTTAGAGTCGAAATGATTTATTAAATAACGGTTGATTCTAATCATAGATTATTTGTTCGCTGTTCAAGAAAAATATATCATGCTCTGCTATAGTTTGAAGTATGAACGCACTGAGAGTGTTAAATAGTTCACAAGGACGCGGCATTTGTGAGTTCAGTTGAAAGAGAAACACAGGTAATACGTACGTGAATAAACGGACAGCAGTCGTGGGATTCTTAGGATTGCATTTAAAACATGTTTAAATTAATCGTTTCTTTCACAACGGGAACTCACTGCTTACAAATGTCTGTTGTAGTCGGTTGAAATAAATTTGCAGGAACATGTGAGTATCAGAGACTGCTTCTTTTTCCGTAATTCTATGATGTGTTAGTGTATGTGGGCCGCCCTCAACCACATCTGTTTTCCCTGTGTTCTTTATAATATTTGATAAGGATTTTCACTCCAGGTAGTAAATGTTTATTCTATATACGCCATTTAACGTCGACAGTTTTGAATGAACAAACGTTCGATTTTAGATTTTTGTTTTACCTTCCCTGTGTATTTAGATCGTGTTCTTTTGTTTGTTTGCTTTGGTGTTGATTTCAGAGGGAGACACAGATTCCACACTGGCCGTGTGAAATCAAGGTTAAAATGATCGAGATATGATTGTATCTATTCCTGGTAAGATAAACCCGCTGTGCAAAGGTAAATCGACATTCAGACAAACTCGTGTGTACTTGAATTGTGAATTTGACATACGCATTCTCGGAGCTGGTTCATTTGGGAAACACCAGTGGATGCTGCAGAAGACTTTGAAACGTTGGTTGTGAGTTGAAGGGTTCCATGGGAAAAGATTGCTTTAATGTAATCGTAGCATCTGCCCTGTAATATAAACAGGAGAATTCAGCTTAGTGAGCGTGCAGTTTCATTCCGGATTCAGTATTTTGCTTTCATAATCAGCCCTAACTCAGTAAATTATACAAGTGCTGTAGAATGACTAAATTAATCCCGGACTCTCAAAACACTATAATAGCAGAGTCTAGATATAGTTGCAGCGTCTACTAAAGATTATACATTCCTTGGGGAACATCTCCATGCACTGCCTCATCCGCTTTCCCTTGCTTAGCCAATTCGTGCCCAGTCAAACGCCTTAACAATTAATATGCCCCAGTTCAACTATTCAGACTTCATCTGCCTATTTCGCATTTGTTCATAGAAATTATTCTGGTTTAAAGGGACAACTTGACCTCACAGAACCATGCTGACTATCCCCAACCAGGATACGTTTCTCCAGATACTGAGAAATGTTGTCTTTAAGAAACCTTTCGTTTCCCTTGTCCACAACTGACCGAAGCCTCACGGGCCCGTAACTCTCAGAACTACATTATATTTTTTGATAAGAGGAATAACATTTGCCATTCTCTGTGGCCAGTGATGACACAAATGTCACGTCCTGAAGCGCAGCAATATCTTCGAATACGTACACAACGCTGGAAGAACTAATCAGGTCAGGCAGCAGTCGTGAGAAAAGAATAACCAACGTTTCGGGCCGAGACCCTTCATGAGGAATGGGGAGAAGAGAGGGCCGAAGCCCAGTAAAAGAGATAGGGGAGGGGGGAGGGCCTAGAGGCGCCAGGTGGAAAACCAATCAGAGGAAAGTTAAAGGGGGGAGGGGATACGCGTGAAAGAACTTGTAGAGATAAAGGAGTAGAAAGTTGAAAGGGCAGAGAGGCAGAGATGGACCTGGGATAGGGGGAGGTGAGTGGGAGTGAATTACCGGAAACTGGAGAATTCAATGTTAATACCACCAGGCTGGAGGCTACCCAGACGGTAGATGTGGCGCTGCACCTCCAACCTGAGTTTGGCCTCATTATGGCAGTAGAGGATGCCATGTATGGACATATCTAGATGGGAATGAGAGGCAGAGTTGAAGTGAGTAGCAACCGGGAGGACCTGTCTTTAGTGACGGGCGGAGCGGAGGTGCTCGACGAAGTGGTCCCCCAATCTGCGTCCGGTCTCGCTGTTATAGAGGAGGCCGCACCGGGAGCTCCAGATGCAATAGACAACTCCAGCAGACTCGCAGGGAAGTGTTGCCTCACCTGGAAGGACTGTCTCGGGCCCAGAATGGGGGTAAGGGTGGAAGTGTGGTGACAGATGTAGCATTTGCGCTTATAGGGATGTGCCGGGTGGGAGTTCTGTGGGTAGGGGCGTGTGGACCGGGTAGTCGCGGAGGGAACGATCCCTGCGAAATGCTGAGAGCGGTAGGGAGGGAAGGATGTGCTTGGTGGGGTCCTGTTGAAGGTGGCGGAAGTTGCCGAGGATAATGTGTTGGATCCGGAGGCTGGTGGCGTGATATCTTCGCTCGCTTTCTCTCATTACCTGGATTGCAAACCTTGTAGATCCTGGGAAAGATTTATTTTCATGTTTTCCCAATTTCAAGCTCGTAGTTCTAAGCGTCTGCATGTCCCAGCACATCTGTCCTTTTTCTTTGTATCCACATTCATCAATGTCGCACTCACTAGTGAATACCGAAGGAAAGAGACAGTAAGGACTTTCACTGCCTCCTTGCTGTCCAGACACATGCATCCTCTTTAATTCCTGATCTCTCCCACTCTCTATCTCGTCGTCCTCCTGTTTTACACATCCGTGGGCTTCTCATGTCCCCTTCTAACTCTCTGTCCATTGTTAAATTCCACCTGGTTTCCTTGTGTCGTTCCATAGCCCTGCCTGATCCTTTCTTCCCAAACCTTAAGATTATTTATTTCTTCCTTTTGAAGAGGAGTTCCTTATCTCTTACCAACCAGGGTTACTTTAGGGGCAATCCGTTCCTCGCCTCATTGAAACCGCTTCTCCTGAAACGCAAACTAATGGTCCGTTAACAATCGTCATATTTCTGTTACGCATTAGAAGGAACCAATCATGTCCCAAATTCGGCTACTAATTTCCTACCTAATAGCATCAATTAAATGCATTCCCTATTGCCTGCTCTCATCACAGTGTAAGGTATTCGTAAACGTCCATATAACCATATAACTAGATAAAAATTACAGCACGGAACAGGCCATCTCGGCACTTCTAGTCCGTGCCGAACGCTTACTCTCACCTATTCCCACTGACCTGCACTCAGCCCATAACCCTTCAATCCTTTCCTGTCTATACACCCATCCATTTTTAATGACAATATTGAACCTGCCTCTACCACTTCTACAGGAAGCTCGTTCCACACAGCTACCACTCTCTGAGTAAAGAAGCTCCCCCTCGTGTTACCCCTAATCTTTTGCCCCTTAACTCTCAACTCATGTCCTCGTGCTTGAATCTCCCCTACTCACAACGGAAAAAAGCCTATCCACGTCAACTCTATCTATCCACCTCATAAATTTAAATGCCCCTTTCACGTCCCCGCTCAACCTTCACAAAGAATAAAGACCTAACTTGTTCAAACTTACTCTGTAACTTCGGTGCTGAACCCCAGGTAACATTCTGGTAAATCTCCTCTGTACTCTCTCTGTTTTGTTGGCATGTTTTCTTTAATTAGGTGACCAGAACTGTACACAATACTACGAATTTGGCCTCACGAATTTGGCATTGTGCAATTCTAACATTACATTCCATCTCCTATACTCAATGCTCTGATTTATAAAGGCCAGCATAACAAAAGCTTTTTTCACCACCCTATCTATTCAGGGAACATTGCACCATTAATCCTTGATCACTCTGTTCTACTGCATTCTTCAATACCTTACCAGTTACCTTGTATGTCCTATTTTGATTGGTCCTACCAAAATGTCTAATAGCTGTGCGCTATCGTTCTGAAATGCTGACCCGCAGAGAGATCTGTTACCTGACTCGATTCACTTTCCAGTACTAGTTCTAGGATGGACTATTCGCTAGTCCGCCTGCCCGCTTAATGTGATAGGACTCCTTCCCGGAGGTAACCGAGAAATTCTCTCTCATCTAATCCTTTGTAAACAGAGTAAGTGCCCATGAATATTAGTGAAGTTTAAGTTGCCTGTGACAACAGCCGTGTTAATATGGCATCTGTCCAAAGTCCATCCCCGATCTGTCACTGCCTCTGATTGTTGTTTACGTTTTCGCGATAGGAACACTGTACAGGATACTCTCAAGCGAGTGCTTGTTCCCGTCCTACTTCTGAGTTCCACTCACAGTCTATTAACGTGCAGTCCCATCACAGTATCTTGCCTTTCCGCAGCTGTGATACTCTTACACTCTCCCTGTATTTAAAAAGGCTTTCCTTTTTCCCTACTATGAATATATTGATATATTTGAACCCCAAGAAGTCCCGATGTCATTGCTCCGCTTGAGATTGGACTGACATTATTTCCTCTACATGGTGGCAACCGTTAGTCTAGCGAGACCATGGATCTGTGCCTGGAATGTCTACTGGGGTGTCCTCTCCAGAGCACAGGCCTGGGCAAGTTTATATGGAAGACCGACAGTTGCCCCTGCTGCAAGTCTCCCCACTGCATGACACCGATGTTTTCCAAGGGAAGGGCAAAGGCTTGGCAGCTCATACATGAGGAATAAAAATCATTCCTTTACGTCTCCGTCTAAATATACAATCTGCAATCATAGACATTTATATTAAATTGTAATAAATCGAATAGTCAATGCAACATAGAAAAAAACAGTCAAATCAGCGTGAGCTAATCAGACCGATGTCATGGTGGCTGAAGTTGACCCGGAGGCTGCTGGTCCTGACATTTATGCTGCGGTACCGTTTCCCGGATGATTTTCAAGTCTCTGTGATACTTTGGAATATAAACATTTAAGGATAATCAGGGACATGAAATTCTGAATTCATGACATATTTGCCAAATCTACTCATTTTAAAACTACTTTATTCGAAGCTGGGCTGAATTGCATTTAGAGTGGGCGTTATCGACACAGATGACCATTTAATGTAAACACATACTTCATTCCATTTCTCAATTCTTTTCTGAATTTCCTCTGTGTCAGTGTATAGATACAAGTATTGGTGCACATACTCAGAATTTGCAACATGAACCCAAATTGTTGAAGTATATATACCGGGGAACTGAAATATTTGTCCTCATAAAAAAAGTTTTCCACTTGCCATTTCAGGGAATGAACTACATAGGGCATCCAAAATAAGATGAAATTTGCTGATATTGCAAACAATAAAATCATCGATTTTCTGCGGTTTTCCACCTCGGTATCCTTCTGATTATCACTGCTGTTCCGTAGCCCTCTGCGGACTCTGTTTGCCCCAATTATATCTCTTACTGTTAACCAATTGAACACTAGAATTAAGCCGATTGGTAGCAAAGGTGTTAAAATACTCTCCAGTAATTCGTATCCTCTCCACACGGGTAAAGTAGCATATTCATCTTTGAAGGCGCAATGCCACGGAATGTTGTCAATAATGACGTAAGGTTCAATGGCAAAGTAAAACGGGGCACATCTCCCGCAGCTCACTATAACCACGGTCACCATAACCAGCGTTGCTGTTCTCTCAGTGCAGTATCGTTCCCCGAGCTTTCGACAACATATTGCGATGAAACGATCGAAGGTAAAACTGACGGTAAACCAAACAGAACAGTCCATCGTTATACCCCTACAAATATCTGTCAGAGCACATACAGGAGTGATGAGCAGTGATCTTGAATACATGTAGATACTGTTGGTTTGTTGCACTAAAGCAACAACGATAACCACCATCAGATCCGCTGTTGCCATTCCAACCAGGTAATGGGTGATGCATTTGGAGAGTCCGCATTTTCCCCGAGATAGGATGACAATTGCAGTTATGTTAACTACAGGAAATTAGAAACAAAACAGGATCATCATTAGTGGCAACTGTCTGAATGCCTACCATTCTTCCAATACTGTGCAGGATATGTTTTATTTTTCGAAGTGAAGAGCAGAAATTCGATGTGTACCGGCCTCATCGGAAGACTCCTGCTGGAGGACCACAATGGACCGCTGACCTTCCGACCGTTTAGAGCGAGGCTTCTGATTTCCACGAGTTACCTACCGGTGAGCGGTCGATCGCTCCAGCAAACATCACCATGAACAACACCGTTTCCATTATTAGAGATGAAACAGCTGAAGGGATTATTTGAAGTAAAATTCAGGAGGTTTAACGCATAAATTATAATTTAGTGGTTTATGGAAGAATAGACCGACGTGCCATAATTCGACTGGCCAGTCATACGAAAAAGCTTCCGATCTGGAAAAGGGATCACTGTCACTTCAGAAAGCCGAGCAAAGTGAAACAAAGTAATGCAATATCGGCACCTACGTAATGGCGAAAATAAAATAAAAACACTACATCGATAATATATGGAAAGTGAATGAGGAAAACTCAGAAGTTTGAATCTTCAATTCTGTAAATACATTTCAGACGAGGGCAGCATTTCTGCTGACTAAAATTCCGAGCAGTGCAGCGAAATAAAAGCAAAAGGTTGGCACTATACATAGAGTGACCAGTTCCAGTATCTTACCAGGGATACCGATCGCTACAATTGCAGGATAGAAAACGCCCGCGATGTAGTAAATCGTTGGATATCCCATATTCCGTCAGAAGCAGTGTTCAGGTTTACGGAAAGTTCCAAATGATCATACAGACCGGTGATCGGTTTTACAGATTTATATACAATTCAGAGCAATTCCACTGGGGCAATTACTGTAGTTATCACATGAGTTGCATTAGCACCGACCGGCTACACAAACAATGACATAATGTGTTTATTTCTTTCTCACTCTGTCACCGTGCCACAAAGTCGTGTCCCAAAGGGCTGTTACGTTATTAAATTTTAAACAAAATATGAACGTTGCCAACTTAACTTTCAAGACACCTGGCTTCAGCTGCAGAAATGAGATATTTTCAGATCAATGTTGCTCTTAACATAGGCTTCCATCTTGAACCATCAACATCGACAATCAATACATTTATTTTGTCATATTGGAGGAGAACATTCACTTCTGTCATTGAGGGAGGGATTTGAGCTCGGCTGGTGAAATGGAGTACACATTATTGAAGGGGAAGCTTGGATCATTTTATTTCTTTCGCTCGTTTTTGTGATTTTGAGTCATTTGAATTACTGAAGTCACAGTGACAGCTGCCGAGATGTTTCGCAATAAATCATTGTGTATGTATGTAATTCTCGGCATATAAAAGAGATGGACAAAAACATTCTAGTGACCTTTCATAATAAAAAAAATGCGCGCCCACACGACTTTTGCTGCGGTTGGTGGACGGAATGATGAACATTCTTTTCTGGAGTAGCAGAGAGTGGAAGGTTGATTCTTTGACTTCGACAAGTCTACTGCAGGGACTGGTTTTGGGTCCGTTGTTATATACCTTATGTTTTAATAATTTAGATGTCGATGTAGAAAACAGAATGAGAAAAATTGCGGACGAATTCCAGGTTGGGGGCGTTTTGTACAGCCAGGAACTCTATCCAAGCTTGTAGCTTGATGTTGAGTGGTTGGGAAATGGTTTGAAAAATAGCAAATGGAATTTAATACAGAAAAGTGTGAGGCGCTCTGCATTGTGAAGAAAGATACAACAAGTTAAGAAGCAGATATCGAATAGGTGGATTTAAGTGTGCAGTATTTAAAAACAGATCTAGGTATACAGGTGGATAATTCAAGGAAAGCGGCTTCACGTGCTGATCGGCTATTATTGATCTCTAATCACATTAACTTTCACAGTCAGTTCACTGAGTAAGGAGTTAGGACGTTATTTGCAGTCTTTCAAGTAGCGAATGGAAAGAGATAGAGAAGGACAGTGACATACGGGGAGATTTACTTCTCTGCAAAACTGATCTCTGCTTCGCCCGGGAACTCTGAGGTGGCGAGTTTCACTGCAACTGTGGTCATTGCTCCAGTCGCTGGAGTTCATGCCTGGACGGCCAGTGAACACCGGACACTGTGGAGGAGGTAGTTCTATCCTTAGCCAGGAAGGAATTTATAAAGGAACAGAGATGTGATGAGGAGCTTGTGGCGTTGATAGAGTCAGCGCTTTCTGAGGCAGAAAATTATAGGGAACCTGATGGCCGCTACCTGAAGGAGGGAGTGTTAATGAGGAAGTGGAGGCAAATCATGGCGCCAGTCGATGGGCACTGGGCGGTGGTACACCAGGTGGTGGTTCCAAAGGTCTATCAGAACGACATTTTGAATTTCATTCATTTTGGAGTGAGGAAGGAGGTTATTGAGGCACCGAGTAAAGATGAGAAACAGATATGACAGTTAGAAGGTCCAGGGTTGGACACGGATGATATGTATGGCTTGACAGAGCAGTTTGCAGTTGAATAATTTAAATGTGTTCTCGATAATGATGTAAGAGCTGTCCTAGATGAAAACGATGCCGCTACCTTGAGGGAATCTGCTGGGTTAGGAGACGAGGTTGTTTTAACCCGCAGGGTTGAGATTACTCCGGATGGGAGTTGCCCAGAAAGTAACTGGGAGGATCAGCGGAACTTAGAATCTGAAAAGGGAACTGGTATTGAAAGTCTGGAAGAGGTAGATGTCCCGTTTACGTGTGTTCAGGATGCGAAGGGTGTGGATGCACAGGGTACTGAACCTAGCAGTGAAACTTATGAAAAGTCTGAGGAATCTGATATAGTTGAAAAGAAATGCAGTCCTTTTGGGTCAGATGTAATTGGTTCAGTGAAGGTATCGGTAACCTTGGTACCAGTGAAAAGTGAGAATTCTCAGTTGTTTGTGTTAGAAGGTGTGTTAAAAGTTAATGATGAGATGAAAGCTGGTGATGTGAATATTATTATTATTGAAGGAGAGGGGAAAGGTGATGTTCCTAAATTGAATAATGAAAATTTAAAGTCTGAATTGGTTTTAAAAGTATTGGCAAAAGGGGAAGGACCGTCAACTAAACAATGGCTGTATAAAAGGTGCCTGTGAATCAATTACAGTTTGTTTGGAAATTTAAAGATAGATAACTCACTGAAGTTATTCAAGTATGTGATTTGAAGAAGCAGAACTGAAAATGTTGTTTTGACCAAGAGGGATCATCTCCAGCTGTTAAACTGAAAACAAATAGAATGAAAGAACATGAAGATAAAATTAATGACTTACTTAAAAATAAAGAATTGTGTGGAAGTTCAGCAAATGGGCTTAGTTTAGAAAACATTGGTGATGAGATAGCTCCTGTGAAAGGAGTCTGTGATGGACTATTCCACACTGATGAGCAAGCTAACCACGTGAGAGTTAATTGAAAAAGGGATAAATGTTGACCAAATGCCACTTTGAATAACAGGATCTGGTTTTGAGGTAAATTGACAAAGCATGTGAAAGATAAAAGCACCATGAAAGATTGACTGCTTGAATGGTAAGTTTAAAATTAAAACAGAGATTAATATTTGCACAAACGTTTGTAATGTTCTAAATTATAATCACACATGTATTGGTTCACACTTTGTAATATACACCAAAGCTAAGAACACAAACCCTTTAGTTTTTTCTGCAAAATAAAAATAGGGGGTTATTAAACTGAAGTCTTTTGTTACAGGAATTTAATATTAAAATACAACATGTAAAGGAGAATAATAATGTTATTGCTGATTGTTTATCTAGATGTTAATTTGAACGTGCATCAGTATTATTCTTGTAGTTAAGACAACTTCTGTATTTTGTTAAACTCTCTAGCTCAGTCATGTGTTTATTAGTTAATTTTCCCCCGGTGAAAATTCCCAGAAGGATGGGGGTGTTATGAGTGACGAACAGACCTGATGGACAAGGGGATACAGAGTTAACCACCCCCCCCCCCGAGAACCACGAACTATTACCGTAGCTCTGCTGACCATCAGCAAGAGAGACGAAAAACAAGCAAGAACATCTGCGGCCGATAAGAGAGAAAGGGAAATTGCTGATTAACTGTATTGTGAATCCTTTTGAATTATTTACTGTTTCGTTGCCAGGACAATAGTTTACTTATTAACATTCCTCAGTGGACTGTAGGAGTGGCTTGACTTAATGGACACAGTCATTCAGGATTGATGTATAGCTGGGAGGGATAAAAGACAGGTCTGCAGAGACACCCTTCATGCACACCAGCCGATACTGATTGTGTGTTGGAACCCACAATAAAGGTGGGGGCTTCGGAGACAGAACCAGGAGATCGGTGAGTAAAACTCATAGTGTTTCAGCAGGGCCGGTGGGGACGTGTGTGTGTCCACTCATGCCCGATTGACGAGTACACCACAGAAGAACGGTCTAGCAGAAGGAGGGAGAGGTCACAGCTGGATGACCACGAAGGTAGAACGGAATAAGAAAAAAATAATTCAAGGTTTGCCTGAATGCAGTTGATGCAGTTGTTACATCTCTCTCTCTCTCTCTCTCTCTCTCTCTCTCTCTCTCTCTCTCTCTCTCTCTCTCTCTCTCTCTCTCTCTCTCTCTCTCTCTCTCTCTCTCCACTATATTTTTCTATGACAATTCATTTACCCCTAGACATCGATAGAGCTTGTTTATTATTGCTTATTATTATTATTCCTACACTTTTAGGTTTATTACTGCTACCTTGTGTTATATGTATATTTGCTTTATTGATATGGTTTTGCTTATTTTTATTAGCAAACACCTTTAAATATAGTACCACCAGACTACAAAGTACACTTCTCTCTCTGCTGATCAGACACCCAGTTACGGGGTACGTAACAGTACCCCGTAGAGCCGGAGATGGCTATTTGATGTGGATAGAACTTCCTTTCAACTTAGAGTAATGGGCATGATTTTAGCGGTTCTGCAGTTCAGAGGAGATGGATGTTCTGTCAGTGTACAAACGAGTACCTGAGCATCAGTGGAACGTACAGTCATTTAAAATCGTTTTTTGTTGTTATTTTTACCTTACTGATATCAGGAGTGATCCGGGTGTTCAGGAGAGATATTCACTCTTGTTTTTTTTTTTCACACATTGGGCCGTGTTTATATATCGAGGCACCGGCACATTTTTTATTTTCGCATGTCAAAATTAAAATCGGCGTTCTTTATTTACAAGTCTTGTTACACTCTCTGCCTTAGTCAGTAGGCAGGAAAATAAATCCGGATATTGTTCACTGTGTTCGCGGATAAAGACACTCAATGACGAAAACAGGCACAGCTTGTGAACAGTAGGGTCAAATAATGGGCACAACCTGGAAAGATAAGAAAACTGAGTCTTCAGTACTTACACCTTTACACAACCGACATGTGCTTCTCGGATGTATCATAATATCATACCAGGAATAAAATTGTAAATATAACTGTTAAAATACACTATATGCATATAAATATACGGGAGGTTTTCTTAACGTTTGCGGAAAAAATATGTATGCTGCGAATAAATATGTATATATTTTGTGTTTTCAGTCAGTCGCTGCAGAATAACAAGAGGAAATTATTGCACATCACTGGTCCGATTAATCACAGTCCAGATGAGATCAAGTTAACCCCTTATAGTTTGGCAGTTACAGAATCACGGAACACGCTCAGTTATATGTTTGTGTACAATCACGAGACAGTTTTTATATCCATATTTTGTAATAATTTGTAAATACTGCTAGAATGACAGAAATCATTCCAAACAACAGAATAAAGAGGTTCGGTCTCTGCAGATGAGCAATAACCTGAAACGCAAACTCTAGAAGGAGGAGGAGATAACCTTCTTGTTCAGATCTCTGTCAATTCCCTACTTCCGGACACAGATTTTCAACTGTAAGACTATACAGAATTAGGTACATTTATACTCATGTCTTCTGAAATTAATTTCGGTCAACTATCCCTTCGAATTTAAATATGGACACTTGAGCGGATCAGTAGAAACAGAATCGGAAGTTCATAAACATGCGCCAATTGTATACAGTCGCTGGAGTTATGGTCCGATTTGGAATCGTTAAGTATTTTTACTGAATCACTTACTGTGCAATGATGTATGTAGCTTTATGCTCTGTTCTGCACTTTTCTGCGGGTTCTTGCCGTGACAAATATTATAAATGTGTTTTAACATATCCTGTGTCACACTAAGCGGACAGTTAACTGTTAAATTTTAACAGGTAGAAACACGTTTTCTGAATACATTGCAAAGTGTGTGTCTGCTTCATTGTTCCTGCAGGGTTGTGCAGAAAAGCAAGAAAGCCTTGTTGTGCATCACCGATCAGATTAACAACAGGCGTGAAGACATTTAGTCAACGCGCTGCTGTTCGCACTTGCAGACCCCCATGTTCTTTATTTGTGTAAAACGGAAAGACGACAACAATTTCGAAGGATTTTGAAATAATGTGTAAATGAGGTTATTGCTCCATTAAGAGAGAAATAGAGCACGTAAGAGTTTTGCACTTTCACTAATTCTCGACCCAGCAAAGGGACCCCCATCTCTGTCACTTCCTGGACAGGCACAGCTGGAAAAAGAAACCAAGCAGGCACGAAGGACACACACTGATTGCGGTACAATCACAGGCGGATCTTCGTCATTCAAACAGACACCTCAGTTTGACACAGAGTATTGTTAGTTCTAGTCCATAATATCCGTAGCGACGGCACTGATGTTAATGTTGTTCTTCCAGAACAATTACTGCACACGCTGACAATGTCACTAACTTAGCTTGACTTGGCTTCAACCTCCGGCCCGCTCTCATCCACGTACCTACTCGACGTTCACTGAAATGATACCATTGAATCCGCATCTACCGGTTACGCTTGCAGTTCCTTCCACACTCGTTCGACTCTCTGAGTAAATAGCTTCTGCTACATACATTTCTTGCACGTTTTAACTTTCTCCCCAAGACTAAGAACTCTAGTTGTAGGTTCACTCAAAGGATAGAACATAGAATTCTATAGCATATTACAGGCCCTTAGGTCCACAATTCTGTGCCGAATATCTAATCTGCCCCAGAAACTCACTAGGCCTTCCTGAGCGAATAGCCCTCTATTGTTGTAAACTCCATGCACCTGTCTAAAAGGTTCTTAAAAAACACTATTGTATCCGCTTCCAACACCGGTGCCGGCAGTGAATTCCATGCACACACCTAATCAATAAGTGCGCTTTAGCGTGTCGTATTTTTCCTCACAACGCAGAACACGTGTTTATCTGTATTAAATTCCATCTGCCATTTGTCAATGCATTTACCAGCCAGTCAACATCAAATTACAAGTTTGGATAGATTTTCTGGCTAGAGAACGTCCCCAACCTAGAGCATAACACCAATCCCTGCTGTAGGCATCTCAGAGTCAGAGAATCAACCATCCACTTTCTGATAATCCAGACAAATAAACGTTCATCAATCCGTCCACAAGCTGCATCTGAATTCGTGTTGGTGCATATGTTTTTATTATGAAATGTCCCTGGAGCATTGCTCTCGATCTCTTTTATATGCTCCGAAGAACATCCGTACAATATATTTCATTGTGATTTATGTTATCAGGTAATATTGTGACGTTCGTCATTCAGATGACTCGACATGACTAGAACAGGCGATAGAAGAAAATGACCATCTCTTACTTCTCAATAAAGTGTACTTAATTTCACCTGCCAAGCTGATATCCCGCACTCAATGTCAGAAGCGAAAGTGATCCGCTGATGTGTGACAAAATAAATCTGTTTGAAGTTGATTGTCCATGTTGATTGCTCAGTGTGATTGTTTATGATAGAAACAACACTGATTTGAAAATGTCCCATTTCAGCGTCAGATATCTTGGAAAGTACACTGTCAACGTTCATAATATCTTTTGTTTAAAGGTTAATAATTTGTAACATCTCTTGGAGATACTAATTCATGGTAGGGTGACAGAGTGAGAAAACCACTTGAATACAAATGTTTTTGTAGCTGGCTGTTCCATAATGCGAAGATGTGATAACCAAACTAATTGCCTCAGTGGAATTGCTCTGAATTGCATATAACTCCGTAAAACCAGTCACCAGTACATATGAGCAGTTGGATTGTTCCGTACAACTGAACGCTGCCTCTAACGGAATATGGGATATCCTGCGATTTACTACATCGCGGGCGTTTTCTCTCCTGCAATTGTAGCGATCGGTATCCCTGGTGAGATACTGGAACTGTTCACTATGTGTATGGTGCCGTCGTCATCTTGCTTTTGATCCGCTGCACTGCTTGCACTTTTACTGAGCACGGATGCCACCTTCGTCTGAAGTGTGTTTCCAGAATTGAGGATTCAAGCATCTCATAGATTCTTTATTCAGAGTCCATGTCTTTTCTATGTGATGGTATTTTATTTATTTATTTTGTCAATGAAGTTATTGCCGATATTGCCATAATTCAATAGTGTAACTTTGCTGGGCTTTCTAAAACGACAGTGGTCGCTTTTCCAGAGCAGATGCTTTTTCAACTGACCGGCTAGTCGATTATCGACACTCAGATCTGTTGGTCCATAAACCAGTAAATTATAACTTATGGATTAAATCTCATTACTTCACTACAAATAACCACTTCAGCGATTTCACCTCAAATAATGGAATTGGTGTTGTTTCTGGAAAGATCGACCTTCACCATTACGTGAGTCGTGGAAATCAAATGCCCGGTTCTAACCTATCGGTAAGACGCCCACGCACTGCTAACTCTGTCCATTGTTGTTCATCCGGAGTGCACGGGGAGAATCCGTACAAATTGATTTTCTTCTTTTCACTTGCAAATGAAAAAAATCATATTCTGCATTGCTATGTAAAGATGGTGTTCATTCAGACATTTGCATCTAACGATAATTCTCTGTTGATTTTCTTTCTCTCCAAATTTCTTGTAGTTAATTTAACAGCGATTGTGAGACTCTCGTGGAAAATGCGGGCTCTCCAAATGCATCACCCGTTACCTGGTTGGAATGGCAACAGCGGATCTGCTGGCGGTTATAATGTTCGATATACTGGATCAGACCAATAATATCCACATTTATTCCAGATCCCTGCTCATCACTCCTGTATGCGCTCTCACAATGATATTTCATATTGTGACGAGGGACCTTTCTGTTTGGTTTACGTTCAGTTTTACCTTCGGTCGATTCATTGCAATACGTTGTCGAAAGCTCGGGGAACGATACTGCACTGAGAGAACAGCAACGGGTGTTCTGGTGACGGTGGTTATAGTGAGCTGCGGGAGAATTGCCCCGTTTTACTTTGCTGTTAAACCTGACACTATCATTGACAACGTGCCGTGGCGTTGCGTCCACACACATGAATACACCACTTCACTCGTGTGGAAACGAATCGAATTACTGCATAGCATTGTCACACCGTTGCTACCAATCGGCTTAATTCTAGTGTTCAATGGGTTAACAGTAAGACACATAATTGCGGCAAATAGAGTCCGCAGAGGCCTCCTGCAGAGCAGCGATAAACAGAAAGATACCGTGGTGGAAAACCGCAGAAAATCGACGTTTTTATTATTCGCAATTTCAGCTAATTTCATATTATTTTGGATGCCCTATGTAGCGCATTCCCTGAAATGGCAAGTAGACAATTACTATTACCAGGACAGATATTTCAGTTCCTCAGTATGTATACTACAGCAAATTGGGGTCATTTTTCATTTCCTCTGTATGTGCACCAATACCTGTATCTATACATTGACACAGAGGAAATTCAGACAAGAGCAGAAGGATGGTTTGAAGTATGAGTTTACGTTAAATGGCCCTCTGTGTGGATCACGCCCACGCCAATTGCAATCCAGCGGAGATTGTGAATATACGGTTTAAAACATCTGTAGGTTTGGTAAAAATGTGATAAATTCAAACAATCCTGTGCTTGATCATCCTGAAATGAATAAATTCCAAACTATCGCAGAGATTTGACAATATTCGGGAAACGGTATTACAGCTTCATCTACCAGGCCAACAAACGGATTATCTCACGGTGATTTGAGTGTTTTTCTATGTTACTTTACCTGTACTATTTATTATTAATTAGTATCAATTACTAGGATTGCAGATTGCACGTTCAGACGGTAACGTAACCTAAAGAACTTTTTGCTCCTTATGTATATGAAGGATGTAAGAAATAAAGTCAATTCAATCACAATTTGAGGAATGATTTCCGGACTGTTCGGACCCCAGGCACCTCTCATACAGACTCTTCACCCTCCATCACCTTGCAAAAGGTACCAAGGCATTTGGGATCTCACAACCAGACTGTGCTACTGCTTCTTCCCCCATGCCAACAGACTCCCCAATACACAGAATGGGGACTGACATATCCATCATTTATTATTGTATTGAAATTTGTTCTCTACTGTGCCTATTGTCTTGCTTAATTAATTAAATATTGTACTGTCCTGCTCTGATTTGAGCTCTTTATGTAGTCCTGTTTATCTCTGTAGTCTAGTGTAGTATTTGTGTTGTCTCACATAGTCTGGTGCAGTTTTCTGATGTTTCATGTAGAACCATGGTCCTGGCGGAACGTTGTTTCGTTTTTCCTGTGTACTGTACCAGCAGTATATGGTCGAAATGACAATTGAAAGCGACTTGACTTGACTTTTGGATGATTCAAAATGGTCACTGGCGGGATAGACTAAATAGACTAAAGCGAAAGCATTTTAAGCACATGGAGAGTGTGATCGTATCACAGCTGCGGAAAGGGGGGGTCTGTGGTGTCATTAAATTTTACCAGACCGTGATAGAACTCTGAAGTAGGAAGGGAACGCACACTTGTTTCAGAGTATTTTATACAGCTCCCATCAGCAAAACAAAAACAAAACAGAGATAGTGACAGACCGGGAGATGGATTTTCTACAGGTGCCATTTTAACACGGCTGTTGCCACCAGTAATATTCACGGTAATTCTTCTATTTAAAAAATTTAGATGTGACACAATTGCTCAGATGTGTTCAGGATGGAGACCTGGCACAAGGAGCGGGCAGGCAGAAATGTGAGCAGACCATCTTATGCTAATACCAGAATGTGAAATGGGTCAGGTATCTGATCTCTCCGCGTGTCAGCATTTCAGAACGATAGAGCACAGCTATTCGACATATCTTGCACTGGGATAGCAGCAGACAATATGGAATGTACTTAATTGATACTATTCGGTAGGAACGTGGGAACCGAAATTGGGAAGCGATTTGTTCTTTCAAATACATAAGAGAACTATGGAGATTGTTAATGGAGCACTTGATCGGGTTCAGAATGTGCTCGTTTCATTGAGGCGAGTAAAGGGGGGCTAAAGTAACCCTGGTTGATAAGGGATAAGGAACACATCATCAAGAAAAATAAATAAATATACTAAAGGTTTTGGAAGAAAGGATCTAGCAGGGCAATAGAAAGTCAAAAAGTAGCCAGAGGGACTTATCAATGGACTTAGAAGATTAAAGACATGAGAAGGCATGAGATAGCCGCATTAAGGTAGCTGAAAAAACAATAGGATAACGAGAGGGAGAGTGAGAGAAATAAGTGATAAAATAGGAAACAAGTGTCTGGAGTGCAGGAGGTGTGAAAATCCTTTATGATACTTTGCTTCGGTATTCACCAGTGAGTGAGACCTTGATGAATGTGGATACAGTGTAAAACGGCAGGTGTGCTGAGGCATGCAGACGCTTCGAATTACGAGCTGGAAACTGGGAATACATGAATATAAACCAATTCCCGATGCGAGAAGGTATGCAATCCAAGTAATTAGAGAAAGCGAGCGGAGATATTGCTAGGCTTTTGGTAACAACATTTGCGTCATCACTGGCTACTGAAATAGTGCGGGAGGATTGGAGAATGACAAATGTTAATTCTTTGTTCAAGAAATCTAATACGGATAGTCTTGAGAAATAGAGGCCAGTGAGTTTGCTGTTAGCAGAGGGCAAGGTATTGGAGAGGCTTCTTAGAGACAGATTTTTACGGAGAAACGTATTCTGGTTGGTGATAGTCAGCATGGTTGTGTGCCCCTTATGAGCTAGAATAAATTTCATGAAAAAGTGAAAAATGGGCAGATGAAGCTGCAGAGCCGATATGGTGTATATTAATTTTGTATTAGACTGTGTTCCCTAAAGTGCACACTTTCAGAACGTCAGGTGACCTGGGATCTAGTGAAGCATGACTGCGCAGATTCAGAACTGGCTAACCGGCCGATGACGCCGTGGATGGAGTGTATTCTGCCAGAGTTACAGTGACTACTGATGCACCGTAAGGATAGTGGAATCTTTAGTACACTTTACAAATATATACAGACTCTACTATTATCGTGTTCTGAGACACAGGCTTTACTTAGACCATCCATCAAGAGTTGGATAATTTACTGAGTTTGAGTTAATTTTGAAAGCATATTATTGAATTCGCAGTGAAACTGCACGCTATCTAAACTAAAATCACGTTTACTTATTACAGGACAAATGCTACGATTAACTCAAAACATTTTTTCCCTACTGGAGCTCTGCATCTCAAGATCAGTTTTACAAAATATTCAGCAGCATCCTTTGTTGCTTTCCGAATGAACCAGTCGCCCAGAAAGCGAATGTCAAATTCCCGAATTAAGTACACACGAGTTTGTCATGTGTCAATTTACATTTCAACAGCGGGTTTATCGTACCGGAAATGGTACATTTGTATCTCGATCAATTTAACCTTGATTTCACATGGGCGGTGTAGAATCCGTGTCTCCCTCTGAAATCAATACAACAAACAAACAAAAGAAATCAATAGAAATACGCAGGTAAGGGAAAACAAAAATCTGAACTCCAACGTTTCTTCCTTCACAACTGCCGCCGGTAACCGGCGTTTATAGAATAAACAGTTAGCACCTAGAATGAAAGTAACTATCAAATATTCCAAAGAAAAAAGGTAAACCAGATGTGGATGATTGCGGCACCGATACATTAAGAATTTATACAACTTCGGAAAAAGAATCGGTCCCTGATATTCACATGTTCTTAAAAAAAATTTTCAACCAATGAAGCAGACGTTTGCAGACAGTGAGATCCTCTTGTTAAAGAATATTAATTTAAACGTCCTTGGAATACAATGCCACAAATCACACGACAGACTTACGTTCATTCACGCACGCATTACCTCTCTTTCACTTTCAACTGAACTCACTAAGGTCCAATCCTGATGCAATGTTTTACCTTCTCAAACCATTCGCACTTTAAATTATCGCAGAAATTTACGTGCTGAACAATTAAAAATAAACTATAATCAGAATCATACAACATTTAAGAAATACTTCACTCAAAATCAAATAGACGCTGAATTTATGTATCGTTCGCAAATTATTATTCAACATATCTAAAAGGTGACGTCACGACGTCACCAAATCTCCAACGACTTAAACGTTTTCTCAGCTCCAATCACTGACCAAAGATAGGATGGCGATAAAATGAAATAATTTTTGTAAATTATCATGTTTAATAGTCCCCATCATCACTGTTAAAGTGACAGATTTTTACACTGCACATTTGTTACAGACCCCCCTCCCCTTTCCGGAACTATGGTCTTTACCGCCTTAATGACGAAGTGAAGGTATATTCCTTTAGTGTGTTACCTCCCTTATAATCGGAGGGAGGAGCAGAGGATGATGTCGCCAAACGGATACTCGTTTGCATGCATCTTCTGATTTAACTCTATTTCTATCTTTCATATCTATTTTTCTTAATACTGAGTTCTTTTGAAGGCTGTGCCCTGGAGCTACATGGCAGAGAAACGCATACAACTATGAAAGGGATGGATAAGATAGAGGCAGGAATAAGATAGAGACTGGAATATGAAACCAGAACTAGGAGGACAGACTCATGATCCGGCAATGTCGATTTTGGACGGAGATGAGGAGGAAATGTTTTCCCAGAGAGTGGTGAATCGACAGAATTGTCTGCTCAATGAAGCAGCGCCGGCTACCCGAGGAAATATACTTAAGACAAGGTCGGATGGATTTTAGCAAAGTAGGGGAATTAAGGAATGAGGGAAAAAGACAGGTAGGTGGAGATAGGTCCATATTCTGATTGGCCATGACCTTATTAAATGGCGGAGCAATCTCGGTGGGCGAAATATCCCACAACTTTCCTGTTTCTTAATTTCTTCTGTTTTTATGTATGCTGCTGATACGCTTACCGTTTGTTAGCACTTCTAGCGGTATCCTCTGCTAATACTCAAAAGTAACTTAACGTTAATTCTTCGCCTAGTCCTCCATCCTTGTATTTTCGGAAAAGTCGACAGTTTCAAATGTAATTCTCAGGCTTTATAAAACTGTTCTGTCTTGTAGTCTTTTGATATGTTCGTATAGGAACACAGTCCAATCAATTTCCTTTCTTCTGCCATACCTAGACTTTACGCTGCCCTGTGATGATCAGTTGCCTGTAACGGCTCACTGTGATAATCCGCGGGCAGTAATGTCCCAATATCATGATCAACATTTCTCAGAGTCTGAGGTAAAAAAAGATATATTATATATTATATATTATATTCTTCATTCAGATTCCTTCCCTGTTTGCTTCCATTGCGACTTTCTCTCTGGTCGCAAATGGGGAAGGGAGTCGAAGTAGTGACAAGAGTACTGGTTTCCTTGGTTGTAGGAGATGTTTGTAAATAGGCTGAATTTCATCGATAAACCATGCGAAGCTGCGTCGCTACGTCCATCACCCATCTCCTGATTCATATCCGGCCCCTGTTAATTATTTATCTGTAAATTGGGATGTTGGCCCAGCAACTTTCCTGTCGGCTGCAGACACTTCATTTAATCTTCAGTGTTAAGTTCCCTTTCTGATAGTAATTTCGACATTATATTAAAAATGTTTTTTAATCTGTATACAATTTATTCTTCCTTCCTTTCCGCTGCAAACTAAAGTGCGTCTTATCACTCACTCTTTTCTTTCACAAGCACTCTCTAAGCTGATTCAAATGCGTTAGTTACTCGCTCCCCGCAAATATGCTGCCTTCTAATTAAGTTTTACAGCTTCTCGTCAACGCGGATCACCATATTACGGAAAAGATAATCGTTTCATCTAATCAGTTCCGCTGTAATTTAGTTTGATGCTGCCATCCTACCCATTTCTTAATTAAGCATCCTTTTGCTCCGGCTTCTTTTAACTTGCTTGCCTCTAATTGTCCCATTGGCAATTATGGAGATCTTTATCACAGCGTTTTTTTTTCACTTCATACATCCATGCCTAGTGACATCTCCACACTGAGGAGAATTCCACCTTACCGTGTAACGTTCAGGAAAGGATTCTGAGTATGTAAATTGCTGAGCCTTTCGGAGCAAGTTATTATTTCATGTCTAGAGGTTTTGTCTGTGAATATATCGAAATAATATATTTCATGAAGGCAAAGACAGAAATTTATCAAATCATATTGCTGAGGACCCAGATCTGTACAATCCGAGTTTTGAGTTGTATCTGTATCTAATAAACATATTCATCATGATATTGTAAAGGCACAGACTGTTGCAGCACCAACCTAGTATTGTGTTGACACAAACCTTCAAAATATCTGGCACCAAACCAAGGATTGGTCAGCACCATACTGTAAGGGAATAGATCATTACCACAGCTGGCCCGACACTGCAACGAAGAGATTTCGACAATAAATAGCATAAATAGCAATAGTAAGGATGCAGATCTATAGTACAGCCATAGTATAGTGTCAGCGCCATTTTTCCTCGAACCCAATAATGTCCATAATGTCCAGTTATATATCGTTACCAGAACGCTGTGCTAGTGTTTTTTTTTATATGCCGGGATATTATTTTTGTGCTTGTGATGAGCTCTCTTTCTTTTTGGCTATTCTGAGAGCTTTGTTGTTGTTGTTGTTGTTGTTGTTGTTGTTGTTGCTATTTTTTTTTTTGTAGCCAGACTTGAAGACAGCATCCAAGGTTTTGAGTATAAGCGTAGCTCTGAGTTCAGCCAGAGTTTCTGCCTCGGACATACGATGACCATGCTTGGGGTAGCACTGCCGTCGGCAAATTTACTGATGCAGTAGGTGACAGGTAAGGCATTTTACACTAGGTCTGTACCTTTACTGCTTGTGTCGGCCTTCTTGTGCTTGTGCTAGTTAGTCCGTGCAACACAATCCTGAGGAATACTGAGTACCTCATTAGGCCATACAGTCATGATCCTCGTGACTGATTCGTCCACTTCCAGCAGCGCCCGGTATCTTGCGACTAATATTATGGAGAAGTCAGATAGGCAGAGATGAGTATATAGGGTGGCCTTTCAAGCACCGCTTTTTTCATATAAACATGGACCATGTTGAGTGTCGCATTATCACAAGGGTGACATGTTGGTGGAATTTGGGTAAAAATATTCTTTAATTTTAAGATATGGAGTGTGAGCAAATACATAATGTGTGAACCCAGTGACCTTGTGCCGGGGAGGGGGTGGTTGGAGCGTGATGGTGGTAGAGTCGGGGCAGCAAGTGTCAACACACTGATTCTGATCAGTAACCTCACGGCAATACATGTCGCAATATTGGTATCGAAAATTGAAAGCAAATGGACTGGACGTCGAGGTAGACGGAGATTGAGCTGTGTGACCTCAACACCCTGGTAATGTTGAGCATCAGGGAGAACGGTTATGAACGTATACCAAGGGAGTATGTCAATCCGCTCATACCATCCTCTGATAAACTCTCGCGTTATTTCACCGCCGGTAAGCAGGACTCTCAACACTCCAGAAGATGTTCATTGATTCGCAGACATCACCCACAGCTGGAAGACAAGACGACATGCACTTGCAGCACTTGAAGCACCTGCATCCGGTCCGTCTGACAGACAGAAGCATTTCTGCCAGAACAGGGCAATTGAATTCAACTGCCGATGTTTGTCCAGAGTCCCAGAGGTGAAGCTCATCGAGAAAGCTTGCCACAACAAGTGGTATACGAGTAGCATATCGCAGGTACTCGTTATATGACTCTCCACTTGAGCTCTGATTTGCTTACGGACGGTGTAGACAAGATTGTTGCCGTGACTGGGGTTTATTAGAGATTGAGTGGGCTGCGGCTACCTTCCCTGGTGTAACTGGGGCTGGCGGGTGAATTTAGAGCGGTTTCTAAATCTCCGTGGGTAGAAGATAGGATAAATCGAAATGGTTGTTTCTGTACTGTAATACGTCATCATTGGAAGAACTTGGAATCTGATCAGACAGATATTTCCCCAAAACCTGGTGATATTTTGTGAATTCCTGAAGGTCGACTTTATGCAAACGAAATGGTAGACCGGAAGGAATACAGACAGGAGAGCCGTAGAAATGTTGTTTGTTTGTTTTTGGAATGTGTTATAATTAGAGACTGTGGACTTGTTGGTATAATTGGAAAGATCATTGATGTCATCACGCTGGAACGTAGCGTCGTGTTTTGTTTAAATATAGAAAGAGTATAGCTCCTTTCAAAACTGTCCACTGAAGGCTTTAAGGATTGCTTGCTGTGTTGAGGCTTTCCTTTGTGAGAAAGATACAGAAGAACGCATCTGAATTCACTGCAGATTAGAAACAATATGTTTGAACAGGTGCATTTAATGTCAGAGCAATGTATACATCCTGAAATTATTCGCAAACATAAAGGAAAAGAGAAAAGTGCCCCAAAGAATGTTGTTAGAACGTGAAAGTACCCCTCTCCCTAGCCCCGCTCTCCCATTCAACAGCAAAGTAACCACCCCAACTAAAAAATAAAGCATCGTCACCCACCACCGAGCACTCAGGCCTGCAGCAAAGCATCAAGAAAGACAGAACCTTGCAGTACCTCTAACACTACTCGTTCGCCCACTATTCAACATAACAGAAAAGAGTCTTGCGTTGCTTCTTCCGAGATCTGTGTCCAAAGGACTATGGTCTCTAGGCAAGCAGCCTGAAGCCAGCTCGCTACGTATGATCTTGCATCGACGACGCATCAGGCGGCGGCAGCACCGGCCTTTCATCGGCTCACCTCCAGGGCCACGAAAATCCGGAACCCGGAATGCACGCTACTCTTACGGGCCACATTTCTTGTTTATCGAAAAGCGGCCGGTGGTGAGGCCACGAGGGCCGATCCCATTTCCGCCAAGACACGAAGTCAGCTTGTAACCTCAGCTCAGGCTCTTCAAAAGAACCTTGAAATGGGAAAAAGGGAGATGTAAAACATAGAAATAAAGCAGTTTCCGAAAATGCAGCAAATCAATCGCCGTTAGGGCCAATGTTCTTCTTTAGATTCAGCCATGGATGTAAGCTGAAACCGCACGCGGTAGTGCGTTGATGTTTGTCGAATTTCATACTTGATTAATGCCACGCAACGAGATGTAGTCAGGACATTTGGTCCGTTATCCAGCAAGCTATGGAACCTGAGTCGTTGTGCTAAATGTCTGTTACGCTCTTACCGAATTGTGGAGAGTTCTGCTTGTGCGTGTGAGGTGCAATAGTGGGATGCGTTCGGGTTTCTAAATTTTGTTCTGCCTCTCATCCTTTGGCGTACGATTCTGTTACTGTCGCTGTCTGCGAAGAACAAGAATTTGATGCTCATTTTCCTTCGATTTTGCTCGTTGATTTTTTTCCCTGTTACATTAAAATCAGAATAATCACTCGATGCAATACACAGATTGTGCAATTAATCACCTTGTTTCGATGTCACTCCTCTTGTCTGCATAAGAATCGGGATTTCTGATACAATGCTGCAAGTTGTAACAGACTCATGAGATGGTACCGAACACTACAAAAGACACGACGACCTAGTGTGAATTACATTTTTCATGGTCAATGTCAGAATAATCCTGCATGGAGACATTATCATGTTATTTGGCTCTTCTCTGAAATTAATGTGGATAAACGCTGAAATAACGAGGTTTACAGAGGAAATGATGTGCTTCAGAATGTTTCCGATTTCCGGGGGAATTATGGTCGAGACCTGAATTCCTGGGGAAGAAGGGGATAAAATATTCCTCAGATGCTGTCATATTAAGTAACATGAAAGTGCCCGATAGAGTGAACAGTAATACTATGTATTGTTTTCTGCTCAAAATGTCCAGGTCACGAGAAGTCACATTCCGGTAATTCCGCAGTTCCTTTTTGCGATGTTCTGGCCTAAACTTCATCCTTTACAAGGAAACATTAAAACAAATGCACACAAATGCGAAAGATAACTTTTAGACGCGGAAACGCGGCAAATTATTTTCAGAAAATGACAAGCAGATTAATTTCAAAACCCCATGAAATATTCCAATTTATTGACAGAGTTTGAAATACATCAGAGAAGGAATGATCTCCAAGGATATCAGCGTCTGACTTACTGTTGTAACGATCGTCACATTTCTTGCTGTTGGTAAGTAAATGATTAATGAGCTTTTAGTAAGCAATGTCCTCTTTCGTACAGCATCTTGGATCAATTATTCATGAATAAGTTCTAACGGACCCATCTCAACCACAATCTTTGTTCACTCATCAGACCAATCCGCTTCAACCAGTGTGTTTTGGCTTTCACTCGACCTGCTTACGTTTATCTTGTTGCAAAAGGCTTTTAATTCCGCTTGTCGTTTTGCTGTGGCTTCTGATGTTATATTGTTGTATTATTTTGTAGTCTGTTATGGAAGTTATTGTTCCACGCTGAATCTGCTCCGTTGCTGTGATTTTGGCTCAGGCCTCCTCTACATTTCCTGACAGATTAAACGGCAATCATGTTAATTCGAGAAGACGTCTTCCCGGTTCTTTAACAGCCACTCTTGAAATGACGTTCATTATATTCCATGAAATGACATGAAATCTTAACCCTTGATTTGAACAGTAGCGGAGCCAAATCTGTAATGATAAATGCTCATGATATTAAATATTTTTGAATGACACACAAAACATCACAGAACATGTATGAAAGCGTAACATGGCAGATTAGATCACGCCGAGGAAAATTGTAATTAAAGGAAGAACGCTATATGTCGTTTATTTTTCTATTACGATCTTTTAAAGAAAAGAGGAAATTTGTCAAACATCACATTCGTGTTTAACAGTTATGTCTAAAAATGGGTAACAAAAGCCTGGCGTTTGCATAAATGTGCTTTGGCGCGATTAGCTGTCGGCAAGTGATTCCCCCCTAAAGTATTCAATTGGTTAGATCACGGAATGGCCGATAGGTAATCTTTACAATCTATCTTTCCCTGAATTACTTTCTGTGGATAATGAGTAAATTGCATGCCATCCTGAAAAAAAATTGCTCTTTACGGAGTTCAACACTTCCACGGTGAGTTAATTCATGCATCTGTTTAATCAGAAAGGAAAAATAAATGGATTTTAAAATATTTTCTTTACAACAGAACCCGTACATGACCTCACACTACAGTTGTACAAAACGTTTCGGAGTATGGAAATTGATGCTGCTTCCTTGGGTGCAAAGATGTAGGGTGAGAGGACAGGTTTTATCCAGACGCATGTGTCCCGTGCTTCGAACTGACCTTCTAAATATTGACAAGCAAAATATTTGTAAACATTGTGATATTGCATAATTTGCCCTCCATGAAATGTGATAGAAATCCAATTACAGCAAGTGCACGAATTCTAAAATAAAGCACAACTCAGGTGCAAAATCCCAGAAGGTATTAATGTTCCAATTCCTAAAGGAAATATACTTAGTGAACAGACGTAGAAACGGCGACCCAAGCGGATACTACCAACTAAGATATCCTCATTTGCTTCTGGTGTTAGACTTTATCCAGATAAAGCCTTTCTATCTATTGACTGTCTAATTACATTTTAAATGTTGGGAAAGTGTATACCTCAAACATTTCCTCGGTATCTCTTTCCATAAACATACTCACTTAGTTGGTCGAAGTGGTCCCTCCACTTCCTATTGATTCTCTCTCGCCACTTCCAGGTGCACTAAATAAGTATCACATCTGATCTTTAGCGGGGTACAATGACTCCCTGTTAATGACGGAGTTTTTTTTTAAGCGGGTAATATGAAGTAAATGTATATTGTGCAAAACCAAACAAGGAAATCTGCAAAATAATGATGATTACGACCGGAATTATATGAGAATGTAGGAAACTGAACCAAATTTCAAGCGCATTGAGGATGGTTGATCAGGATTTTCAGTTGGAGTTATCCAAGGACACAGGGCTATTTACTTGCTAGAAAGTGTTGTTCTGCCAACTCTGCTACAAAATTCCAAATCGTATCTCCCTGTGAATACAATTACTGTCATTCTACCTTTAGGAACACATATACATATTTTACATTTTAACCGCTTAAAAACATTCCCTGTCATTAACAGAGATTCATTGTGCACTGGCAAAGATCAGATTTGATACCTATTAGGTACACGTTGCACACGCTATGAAAGTTATTATTTATTAACATGTCTCAAATTAGCAGCTTAAGTTTCGTGACAAAATAAAATCTCCAAGACTTTCATTCTAAAATGTAATAAACAGTTAGCTCGCTGGTGGCGTAGTGGCATCAGTGCTGGACTTCGGGTCGAGAGGTCCCGATTTGTATCCAGCCGACACCCTTGCACGCTCTCCATCTTTGCTGGGTTAAGAGAGATGTTGATCTCTTAAAAAAAAACTCACCCGGCCAAAGGCAGTGGCAATCCGCTGTTGAAACTTGCCTCGTACACGATTTCCCAATATGGCAGAGCGGCGTGGAAGGAAATTGTTCGCTAACTGGAATATTCCAGATGTGACATATCTTTCGTAATATAAGTTTACTGTATATGTGTTCCTGAAGATGGGAGCCGTTAGTTGGATTTGATGATATTCAATAAATGTTTGCGATTTTTATTGGAACAGTACAAAAACAGCATTTTCAGGATGAGAATGACAGGAGAGATGCCATTTGGAATATTGTAGCTTGTTTGGCAGAACTACACTTTCTGGCAAGTAAATAGACCTGTGTCCTTAGACAACTCCAATTGAACATCCACATCTACCATCCTCACAAGCTTGAAATTTCGTGCAGTGTCCTGCATTCTCATTGAATTAAGATAGTAATTATCATTATTTTGCCGTTTTCATTTTTGGATTTTGCAACCATTTGCCTGACCTTTGATCGACTAAACGACCCTGAAATAATTATCACCGGATGAATATTTCTTGATATCAATGTCTCACTTTCTGGAGAATTTACCTTCCTCCAGCGTCATAGAAACATAGAAAACCTACAGGACAATACAGAGTCTTCGTCCCACAATGCTGTACCGAACATGTCCTTACCTTGGAAATTACCTGGAGTTACTTATAATTCTCTATTTTTCTAAGCTCCATGTACCTGTCCAGGAATCTCTGAAAACACCCTACCGTATCAGCCTCCACCACCATTGCCGGCAGCCCAATCACCATCACTGTGGAAAAAAAAACTTACCGCTGACATCTCCTCAGTACCTACTGCCAAGCACCTGTGCCCTCTCGTGCTAGCCAATTCAGTCCTGGGGAAAAAGCATCTGGCTATCCACATGATCACTATTCCATACACCTCGATCAGATCACCGCTCTTCCTCAGCCGCTACACAGAAAAAAGGCCGCGTTCATTCAACCTATTCTCTTCAGGCATGCTCCTTAATCCACGTAACATCTTTGTAAATCTCTTCTGTACATTTTCTATGGTTTCCACATCCTTCTTATAGCTGGAGAAAAAAAAAAAGATCTTCATGTTGTTACCTAACACACCTTCAGCACGCCTCCTTCGTAACTAAACATGTCTTCTAACATGTCCTACTTTGTATCCACGGATGACACGGAACAAGAGTCTGATGGAATGTTAATGCCATCCATTGAGGACTCCGCTTCATCACATTTCATTCTGCAGTGTGTACGTGGACAGTGCTCGTCCAGGCAGCACCTCCAGCGTCTGAGCATTGACCACATTTGCCGGGAAAAATCATCACCTCAGAGTCCCCGTGAGGGTCAGAAACCTGCTTTGCCAAGAAATACATCTCCGTCCGTCACTGTTCTTCACCCCGTCTTGCCGTTCGCTACTTGAAAGGCTGCAATCCTAAAAATCATTGCCATCGGTGGCGCAACTGGAGACAGATAACAAATGACGCCTTGGTACGGACACAAATATCACAGAAATCAACAAATCCAACCGATACGAGCGTCGATGTATTGATGAATGAAATGGATGAATTGATTACTGGCACAGTTGACAATAAAATGGCGGAGTTGGAATTGAAGTGAATTGCTGTCGCAACAAATGGCAGCTGTTTCCGAACTACTGATGAAAAAAAAATAAAAGAAAAGGTGAACCACACGGTGAGGATAGCGCAGTCAGCCCCATCGTATTCAAAGTGTGGATGTGGAAGAGCGTTTGATCAGCGCTGAGATCATCTAAAATAAGCCGAGAACCACGCATCATTTAGAACCACAGATCACACATCGATACCAGGTCCACGATGGATACAGAGTAGTGAGTGAGCCCAAGGTGATGATAACAGTCCCGCACATCGCGCATCGATACCAGTTCCACAATGGGTACAGAGAGGCGAGTCAGCCCACGTTGATAATAACAGTCCTGCACATCACACATCGATACTAGTTCCACGATGGATACAGAGAGGCGAACCATCCTCCAGTGAGCCGTGGGCCGCACATAGACACCAGTTACACAATAGATACACACGCGAGGCTTTCTCCAGGCTACAACCGAGGGCTACACATTGCTACAAGTTCCACACTGGATGTCGAATGCTGAGACTTCGATCTTCCAATAATCCGCGGACCGCCCATCGGTCCGAGTTCCAAAAATGACACGAAGTCTGTACCACAAAAGCAAAAGAAAATGAAATTGAAAGGTGAGTTTGAACACACCCTCTGTTCTGCACATACGAAACTGGTGTCGAGGTGGATAATGAGAAGGCACTGAATGGAGAAATGGAGCAGAGATAGTCATGAAGTCACAGATTATTACTACAGAGAAGTAGGATCTTGTGTTCATCGAGCTCATCCCTCTATGATCTTCCGCTGTGCCCTATTTGTCTGCATCCTCCGCTCTCTCTCATCCACGTACCTACACAAGCTTAACTGAAATGATACAATTGAATCCGAATCTTCCAGTTCGGCTTGCAGTTCCTTCCACACGCTCTCGACCCTCGGAGTGAGTAACTACATAGACATCTTGCATATTTTAACGTTCTCCCCAGACCCATGAGCTCTAGTTGTAGATTCAATCAAAGGATAAACATAGAACATAGAAATTTACAACATATTAACGGCCATTCGGTCCGCAGTTCTGTGGCGAATATGTAACCCAATCTAGAAAATCCCTAGACTTTGCAGAGCGCCTCGCCCTCTATTTTAGTAAGTTCCATGTACATGTCTAAAAGGCTCTTTAAAGACACAATTTTATCCGGTATTACCAGCGCCGCAGCGCAGGGAATTCCTTGCACACACCACTCTCTTTGTGAAAAACATACCCCAGGTATATTCCCTTTACCTATCTCCAAGCACCTTAAAACTATACCCCCTTGTGTTAGCCGTTTCAGCCCTGCGAAATAAAAATAACCTCTGACTATGCACACGATCAATGCCTCTCATCATCTTATACAACTCTTTCAGATCACCTCTGATCCTCCGTTACTACATGGAGAAAAGGCAAAGTACACACAGCCTGTTCGCCTAAGGTACGCCCTCCAATCCAGGAAACATCCTTGTAAATCTCATCTGCACTGCCTCTCTAGTATCCACACACCCTCTCTATAGTGTCTGTAGTATTGACCCTGGATGGGGAAAACCTGCCTGCATTCACCCTGTTTATTTCCTGAACACTTCCTTGCAAATTATTGAAGCTTACAGAAATTACAAAACTGTAAGTAGGTGGACAGAGGCGTCCACAATATTCTGTCTGTGGCCTCACCAACGTGTTATGCAGATTCAACATAACGTCCCGACTCGTGTACTCAGTGATCTAATTGTGAAGGCCAATGGGTTCAGAACTCAATACAAGCCGACATGCCCGTGACGCAGATCTGCTTTAATTATCGATCTCTATCGCCAGGTCTCTTTTTTAAATGCAGCGCACTATAGTCTACACATTGAATACTTGCTTCGAAATCTGTTGTACCGTTCCGCACAACGCAGATTATCTCACACTTGCGGGTATTAAATGCCACCTGCTATTTTCAGCCCGTTTCCTAGCCAGTCACATCAAGCAACAAGCTTGGATAGAGTTCCCGGCTGGAACAGTGCTCCCAACCGAGGAGTTGTCATAACATTATTCTGACTCAGATATCTACATTGACATCAAAGTCATTAGCATACATGATAATTAACAACCGGACTAACACGAATCCCCGCTGTTGACTTCTCAGAGTCAAAGAATCAACTATCGACTCTCTGCTTTCCAGAAAAGAACGTTCATAAAACCGTCCTGAAGGCGTATCTGAATTCGCGTGGGTGCGTAACTTCTTCTTAGAAAGGTCCCTGGAATATTACTTCGATCTCTTTTATCTGCTCAGAAGAACATACGTACAAAGTGTTTTATTTTGATGCATGTCATCAGGTGATACTCTGACTTTCGTCATTCAAATGACTTGAAATGACGAAAATAAGCGACAGAAAAAATGATCCTATCTTTCCTCACAATAAAATGTGCCACATTTCCCCTGACAAGCGATTGTCCCGCCCTGAATGTCAGAAGCAAATGCGGTCGCTGGAAGGGACAAAATCATTTTGTTTGAAGTTGATTGTCCATGTTGATTGTTCACGATGACTGTCTATGTTAGAAACAACACTTCTCATAAAGTGGCCCATTTCAGCAGCTGACGTCAGCTGTCTTGGAAAGTGCATTGGCAACATTCATATTATCTTTTGTTTAAAAGTTAACAGCTTGTAACATCACTTGGGGATGGGAATTATTGTTACGTAATAGAGTCAGAAATACACTTTTATTAACTATTTTTGCAGCTGCTTGTCACTCATGCGACAGGCATCATATCCACACTAATTGCCTCAGTGGAATTGCTCTCACTTCGATATAACTCTGTAACACCAGTGAGCAGTTGGATCGTTCCGTACAACTGAACGCTGCCTCTACCGGAATATGGGATCCCCAGCGGTTTACTACATCGCGAGCGTTTTCTATCCTACAATTGTAGCGATCGGTATCCCTGGTAAGGTACTGAAGCTGGTAACTCGGTGTATGCTCTCATCGTCATTTTGCTTTTGTTCCGCCGCACTTTTTGGACTTCTACTGAGCGCAGATGCTATTTTCGTCTGAAATTTGTTTCCAGAATTGAAGACTGAAGCACATGATAGTTTCTTATTCAGATTCCATTTTATTTTTTCCGCTTGATGCTTTTATTTCGCTTTGTCAGTTGCGTTGTTGCTGATATTACCATAGATCTATAGTTTCACTTGCTCGGCTTTCTCAACCGACAGTGGTCGCTTTTCCTGATCCAACGTTGTTTCAACTGACCCCCAGTCGAATAAACATAACCAGTAACTTATAACTTACGCATTAAATCTCATGATTTCACTACAATTAATCCTTTCAGTTACTTCACCGCAAATAATGAAGATGGTGGTGCATGTGAAGCGATCGACCTTCACTGGTACGTGAGACGTGAAAATCAAAGGCCGGGCTCTAATCTATTGGAAAGTCGCCAACCCACTGCTAATTCTGTCTATTATTATCCAGCCAGAGTGCACGGGCAGAATCCGCACAAATTAGATTTCTTGTTTTCACTTACAAAAAAAAAAAAATCATAGGATAAATGATGGGACTTCAGACAAATGCAGCAAAGGATAACTCTGTGTTGTTTATTTTATCAATCTCCAAATTTCTTGTAGTTAATTTAACAGCGATTGTGATCCTACCACGGGGAAAATGCGGACTCTCCAAATGCATCACCCGTTACCTGGTTGGGATGGCAACAGCGGATATGATGGTGATTATCGTTCATGCTTTACTGGAACAGACCAACAATATCTACATTTATTCCAGATCTCTGCTCATCACTCCTGTATGCGCTCTGATACTTGAATTATTTGTTATCACGAGAGACTGTTCTGTTTGGTTTACAGTCAGTTTTACCTTCGATCGTTTCATCGCAATATGTTGTCGAAAGATCGGGGAACGATACTGCACTGAGAGAACAGCAACGGTGGTTATGGTGACAGTGGTTATACTGAGCTGCGGGAAATGTCTCCCGTATTACTTTGCTGTTGAACCTTACGTCATTATTGACAACGTACCGTGGCGTTGCGCATTCTCACAAGAATATGCTACTTTACCCGTGTGGAAAGGATACGAAATGTTGGATAGCATTGTTACACCTTTGCTACCAATCGGCTTAATTCTTGTCTTCAATGGGTTAACAGTCAGACATATAATTGCGGCAAACAGAGTCCGCAGAGGGCTTCGGCAGAGCAGTGATAATCAGAAAGATACCGAGGTAGAAAACCGCAGAAAATCGATGATGTTATTGTTTGCAATTTCTACTAATTTCATATTATTTTGGATACCCTATCTAGCTCATTCTCTAAAATGGCAATTGGAAAATTATTTTTACCAGGACAGATATTTGAGTTCCCCGGTATACATACTACAGCAAATTGGAGTCATGTTGCAAACTCTCAGTGTGTGCACCAATACTTGTATCTATACACTGACACAGAGAAAATTCAGACAAGAGCTGAAGTATGGAATGAAGTATGTGTTTACGTTAAATGGCCATCTGTGTAGATAATTGTGTAATAATTGGTATTCAGCAGAGTTTTAGATTACATCAGTAGGTTTGGCAACATGTCATAAAATCAAACAGTCATGTGCCTGGTCATCCTGAAATGAATGATTTCCAAACTGTCGCAGAGAATTCATAATCATCCGTGAAACGGTACGGCAGAATAAAAGGCAGGACGAGCAGGCTGCAGGACAACTTCATCTGCCAGGCTACCAAAATGATTAACTCACGCTGATTTGAATGTTCTTTTTCCGTGTTACATTGACTGTTCTATTTGTTATAAATTGCTGTGAGTGCAAATTACACATTTAGACCAAGACATAACCAAAAGGTTTTTATTCCTAAATGTGTTATATTAATTCAATTCAATCACAAGGGGAGGAATAGCTTCCGGACTCTTCGGGGTGCGATGTTTCAAAATACCCGTAGTCGGGCAAAAGAAAATAAAGGGAAAACGTTTTAAATACAGGGAGAGTGCGACAGTATCACAGCTGCAGAAAGGGAGGACACTGTTATGGGATTGTACGTTAATCGACTGTGAGTAGAACTACGCAATAGGAAGTGAACAAACACTCGTTTGATAGTATTCTGTACAGAGCTCCCGTCACAAAACGGAAACAGCGCACAGAGACAGTGACAGATCGGGAGATAGATTTTGCACAGCTGCCATATTAACACGGCTGTTGTCACAGGCAACTTCATGGGAACTTCCTCGGGTTAAAAAGGTTTAGACGTGAGAGAGTCTCTCAGTTGTGTCCAGGAAGGAGTCCTGGCACAATAAACGGGCTGGCGGTCGAGCGAACAATCCTTCCGAGAACTAGTACTGGAAAGTGAAATGGGCCAGTTAACAGATCTCCCCGCGGGTCAGTATTTCAGAACGATAGAGCACAGCTATTCCACATTTACTAATACCTCACACTGGATCAGTTAGCATGGATTACACTTAATGGATACTATTATGTAGGATCTTGGTAGGCGAATTTGGGAAGTGATGTGCCCCTCAAATCCACAACAGAAATGTGGAGATTGTTAATGGAGCACAAGACTGTATTCAGTATAGGCTACTTCCATACGGGAGGCGAATGGATGACTGTCATGGATGACTGTGCAACGTAACCCTGGTTGATAAAAGATATGAAACACCTCATCAAGAAGAAGAAATAAATATACTAAAGGTTTTGGAAGAAAGGATCAGTCAGGGCTATAAAAGTCACTTTGTAGCCAGGAGGGAATTAACAATGGACTTAGTATTGTTAGAAAGGGACACGAGAAGGCCTCGGAGAGCCGCATTAAGGTAGGTGGAAAACAGAGGGATGAGAGTGGGAGAGATCAACGACAAAAGTGCAAGCGTATGTTTGGAATGCAAGGAGACATTGAAGGCTCTTAATGATACTTTACTTCGATATTTCCCAGTGAGTGCAACATTGATGAATCCATGCAACGCTTAGAATTACGAGCTGCAAATTGGGAAAACTTTAAAATAAATCTTTCCTCGGTACAAGAAAGGATGTAATCCAGGTACTTATAGAAAGCGAGCGAAATTTCAGCTGGGCTTTTAGACATGGCATTTGCGCCAACACTGGCCACAGAGAATGACAAGTCTTGTTTCTTTATTCATTAAATAGAATGCAGTCCTGAGAATTACAGGCCAGTGAGTCTTCGGTCAGTAGTGGGACAGTTATTGGAAAGGTTTCTTAGAGACATAATTTATGAGCCTCTGGAGAAGCGTCTCCTGGTTGCGGAGTGTCAGCATAGTTTTCTGAGGGCAGGTCGTCCCTTATGAGCCAGAATCAATTCCATGAAAAAGTGAACAGTAGGCAGATGAAGTTAGAACAGTCTATCTGAGGTATTTTAGTTATTATGGTGTTTGACTGTGTTCTCTATGTTGCACGCATTCAGTCCGTCATTTGGCCTGGGATCTAGGGGGAACCTAGCTGCATAGGTTCAGAACTGGCTAACCAAGGGAAGGCCGATTCGGCAGTGGGTGGAGATGTTCCACAAGGAAGGTATAATCTTTGGTCCACTCTACTACTATATCTAGACTCTGCATTTTACAGTGTTCTGAGAGACCGAGATTAACGTGACCGTCCTGCAGCACTTTGATAACTTACTGAGTTAGGACTGATGATGAAAGCAAAAAAAAAAAACTGTATCCAGACTGAAATTCCACGCTCTTCAAACTGAAATCCTGTTTTTTTTCATTACAGGGCAAATGCTACGTTTGCATTCAAAACAACATTTTCCAATAGAAGCGTGCAACTCAGAACCAGCATTTCAAATTATTCAGCAGCAACCGTTTGCGCTCTCGAAACAAACCAGTCTCCCAGAATGCAAATTTCAAATTCCCAATTCAAGTAGATACGAATTTGTCTTAATGTAAATATACCTTTCAACAGCGGTTTTATCCTAACTAGAATAGATTATTATTACTGGTATCTGGTATTACTGGTTCACGTTATCCTTGATTACACTAGTCAGTGTGGAATCCGTGTCTCACTCGGAAATCAACACCAAAGCAAACAAACAACAGAACACAATCTAAATACGCAGGTAAGGCAAAACAAAAATCTAAGCTTGACGTTCTTTCCTTCAAAACTGTTGTCGGTGACTGGTCTCTATCCTAGACTGAAAATCCTTGTCAAATATTCTAAAGAACCAAAGGAAACCAGATGTAGGTGATTGTGGACCCCGTGCACTAAGACTTTATACATGTCGAAGAAAGAAGCAGACTATGATACTCACACGTTCCTGGAAATTTGTTTCAACCAATGACGCAGACATAAGCAGGCAGTTAGATTCTATTTTGAAAGAAAGGATCAATTCAAATATCATTTAAATACAATCCTGACAGTCGCAAGACTAGCCTTCCGTTGATTCGCGCACGCATTACCTCTGTTTCTCATTGAACTGAACTCACAAATGGCCAGATCTTATGCAGTATTTCACATTCTCAGTGCCTTCACACATTAAACTATCGCAGAGCATGACATGCTGACAGATAACAAATAATCCATGATTAGAATAATACAATATTTAAGAAATCCTTTCGAGTCTATAACAGAGGAACAATTGGAGTTATGTACGGTCCGCAAGTTAGAATTCAGTATATTGAAATCATGACGTCAGCACGTGACGAAATCTCTAACGTCTTAATCACTGACCAAAGATAGGACTGAGACTAAGTGAACGATTTGCTGCATAATATCAGGCTCAATAATCACCATTACCACCGTTGCAGTAACAGATCTGGACTGCCCTGGGAACTCTGTTACACTCACTTCCAATCGGTAACTATAGTTATAATGCCTCAGCGGTGGGTTGAAAGTGTATTCCTTTAGTCTGATATCGGAGGGCATAGTTGACGATGATGGTGCCCAACAGAGACTGCCTTGCTTGCATTTTCAGGAACAGCTCTATTTCTATCTTTAGTATCTCTTTTTCTTCCTTTTAAGGTTTCTTTTGAAGGCTGTGGTCTGGAGTTAGAAGCCCTACAAACATATCAAACAATGAAACCAATAGATAAGATAAAGACAATGAAGTCGTTTACACTTGTAGATGAGACTAGAACCTGGGGACATAGCCTGACGATTTGCAGGTGGAGATGAGTTCATGGTCAGATCGGGTAATACTTTTCTCATCAGTGTCTGATCATAGAGTCAAGGATTCTTGTAGGCTGCACACAGGTAGAGAGTTTTTGACCCAAGGTTGAGACAATCAAAGTTATTTGTCGGAAAATGCAGATTCTCCGTACCTTAACGTACCTTAACAATGTGTGATTTAGAATTTACGTCCCTATGTGGGTTCGAGGATATAATCTCTTCGTTCAGTGAGGGACTCAGGTGCAGAGCGATTCAGAGTTGGGTCGCTAGCGGTTTCTAATTCAGCATGATGGATTCTGGAAACTCTGCAAGTCCAAAGGACTTGGATTCGTGTAATTGGAGTGGATACCTTCAGAAATAACTGTTGTGAAAATGGCCGCAATATGAGGAGTTTGGCTTTTAAGGGAAAACTGCTGGGGATGCTACTATCGATCTAATGTCAGAGAGGTGACAGTAGGGGGAGCAAATCAAACCACACCGTTAGGAGTACGGCAGCTTACGGATTTTGCGGAATATATCGGGACATGTGTGCTCGAGACGATCCTTGAGAGCTTTTCCGATCTACCAACCATCAGAGAGCAATACAAGGCCTAGATGACTCTGAGGAAAGGAAGTTCACTATAATGTGTTTGCATCCAAATATACACTCAGCTTTACGAGATATACAACGACATGATGGGAGAACGCAGAACGGTTTGATGAACGCAATGACGATTGCTATGGGTCATGACAAAGCGGCACGGTAGCTGCACTAGTCAGAAGGTACCACAGAAGAGATGAACATCACATTGCATTGGCGTCAAGTTAATGGACTGTGTTCCAGGGTGAGTATGAACAGCATTAGAGCCAGACCGTTTAAGAGCACAAAAATCTGAAATAGCTAGTTGAAGAGAGCTGCGTCTCGCAGAAAAGATGAATCTAAATCGGTAATGGAACCCACACATACAGAGGCAGGGATGTTGAAGATGAGTAGAGCGTGGGAAAAGGAGACAGACAGACCAGTAAAACTCCCTAATGGGAAGGTGATGCCTGCCAAATATCAGTCTATCTGGAACAATGAGTGTCGGGGACATTCCAGCCGCACTATCAAAGGGCAAATAAGGGCAGAGGAAATGGAAAAAAGGGCTAGGAACAGGAAGATCTAAAGGAGGGGTAATTAACTGGTGCAACTATGGTCGGGGGGAACAATAAGATAGAATGTCCAATCCTGCGACATGAAAGATCAGAGCAAGGCGGTTCACCCTTGAATGGGCCAGAAAGACCTATAACATATAATAACATGGTGGCGCACCATCATCCAGGGAATTGTACGCTGAGTCTCAATAACGGTATCAGCCCTCACCAACATGGGTGTGTGAAAAAATGTGTGATGAAACCGGAAGAACTCTAGTTAGTAGAAAGTTTTCAGGCCGCCCTGTTACCTTTTTAATGACACTGCAATACTGTCAACACCACTCAATTAAAAAAAACACACAAAGTGCAAGAGGCAATATAAAGTTATCTAACGTGGATTCAAAGGACATTCACAAGTGGGACATATCAGCGTACCATTGAAAGTTAGAATAAGAGAAATGGCGTTGAAGCATTCTGTAGTGTTGGTGAAATATCTCAGAGAGCGGAAGATATGGTGTTGTGTGATTGTATTGCCAAAGCCTCCTTTGTTTTGACCCCGTTAATTGTATGGTTTGGAAGGTGCAAATGCAATGAATCCATACAGAATCGATGTATTCCAGTCGGATAATATGAGGATGGAATACGCACAATGGGTGAAATGTGGATAAAACCGGAGGAGGTGAGCAATGAACAAAGAAATGGGCTGGTGGCCTAAGATAAAGGATGCTGTGGACATCTTGTGGATAAATATTTGATTTGTGCGTAATGTGCTCCTACAGAACTACAAATAAAGGAGCACTTCGACACATTAGACCGTTTGAAGGGCTTCGGACTGCTTTTCAGATATGTTATCTTAGTCCCTTAGCTCCCACTCAAGGAGGCTACAGATACACTCTGGTACTAATGGATACTTTTACGAAGTTTCCCTGGTTTCCCTGGCTTCCCAGTTACTACAGACACAGCAAAGGCCTCTGCAAAAATACATTTTGTAAAGGAATTTCTCCTGCTGGGGACTACCCCGGAGTATCAATTCCACTTGCTGGGGACTAGAATGAGGCAACGAAACGGATTAAGGCACATATTTCTTAATGGTCTTTTAGGGATCTAACAGAAATTTCATAAACACTGTTAACCACAGTCAAGAGAAGATGTGGAAGGATGAATCAAACATTGAAAAACTATGATCGCAAAAGTGGGGGAACATCATGGAAAAACGTGGCTTGTCGCTTTGTCTATTGCCTTGATGATAATATGGAATACATTAGCCTATTCAACAGGTTACTCACCTTATAAACTTATGACTGAAAGGGACATAAAATGTATTAGGATTAAATTTGTCAGACAGGAAATCGATGGGATTTTGACAGGAAAGTGGGTACAAAAATGGGAGAGTCTGTGAAAGAGGCCAATTATGTGCTAATCCACCAAAAGGGGAAGATGAACCAACAGAGCCTACTTTGAGTCACAGGTCAGTCTGGATTCAAAATTCTTCAGGACAAAGCATGATGATTAGAATACAACAACCTCTATTTTTAAATCGAAGCTTTCGCGGGGTCCACGAAACTATAGGCAAACAAGTTCATCAGTGGACAAAGTACAAACCGTGTGTGGTACCATATCAAAGAGCTGAAATTTCTGGTGGAGAAACAGGTATGGTTTTACCATCAGTGCCAGATATACATGATAGCACTGATTTGGGTGAGGTGAAGATGGAAAATGTGTTCCAAGATGATTGGGGCAGGTCTTATCAATGGGGTAATAGTCAGTTCCCTCACCCTGAGAGCAGGGGCTTTCGTCAAAAAATTCAAAGGGAAAGGAAAACATCCGAGAGCCTCTTCCCCCTTTTCCGAATTGGGAGAGTAGAAATTGATGCCTCGAGTCCACAGAGAGTCCGCATTCGATGGTCCAGAAAGAAAAATAGAAATAATTTATGATTTTCACTGAAAATAAGAGCAGATATCACCCTTGTAATTTACTGGTTTCATTAAATATGATGAGAATGTTGTATTTTGATGTGATGTCATTAACCATGATCGGGCCAGAGTCAGTTTGTTCCAGAAATAGTATGGCGGACATTTATGTCAACAGTAATATTATTGTTTGGAAAACATTCAGTAAACCCAAAATAAATCCTCTCAACGGACCCGGGTGATACGAATTAACAAAAGAGAAACAGAGGATTGAAATTTGTTTTACACAGTGTAATGAAGGTGAACTTCCACACCCAATGCACTCATATAGATGAATACCTGTGGGAATATGTGGGCACCAATCCCTCACTTGACTGCAGACCGGACACCTGTTGTGGAGGCGGCCACAGAAATAATCCATCACTGGACGGAACACACTAAACTAATTAATACACATTCTGATAAGCCAAATGAAGTGCTCAGCTGCCCAGGGTTTGGGAGTACGTTTAGGAATTGTGGGACAGATGCTCAAAAATATCCATCGATAAGAATAGTAACACATTCTGTTGTAGTACTATTTTATGTACCCTCATAAATGATTGTTCAATGCATATCGAACGAGAAGATGGAAGGCAGAACTAATGGAAAATAAAAGCGGGTAATTCTTTCAGAAAATACAGAGAGTGCGGTCAGCATAAATTCGATGAATTTATTTCGCAAACGGTAATATTTCATACAGAATGTAACCGTTCCCCACCTACTGGGGTTCCATAGGAGTCCTCTGGGCATCCAACCGAATGAATGGGGGATAGTGATTCGAAGATACCTACCTTTGCATGAAGAGGTGGCAGATGTTGGACAAAAGAAACTATAGTGTAATCATGGACAGATGAAGCAAACAAACAGGCTGTCTTTGTTTTCCAAAGATTTGTTTGTCTCTGTATTGATTCTTGTTCTGGGATTATGCAAATTGAGCCCATTAACGTGGACGCAAGAAGCTTCGTATAATGACCTGCTAATCACAAAACCATTCTCAGACAAGATGTTATTTAATCAAAGCAACTGCGTGTGTTCACAAGGAATTTAAGTTAATGACCTGCTAAATCTGAGACCGTTCTCACAGGATTACTGCTTACTATGTAAACTGCCAGACCTACAACAGAGGCAACCTGTAATCTCGTTAGACGCAGGATGGTTGACCCACTTAGCTGGTTTAGCCCGGTCAGAGTTAAAGCAATCATAAATTGGAAAGGCAGTGGTGGG